>NC_073411.1:4177758-4362758 GCF_028641065.1 Leucoraja erinaceus | reverse complement strand
GGGAGAATTCGTGAATAACTCGGGAAAGTGGGACAGGCCCTTTACAGCGCTTGCAGCGCTGGAGACCCGGGTTCGATCCTGACCACGGGTACTGTCTGTACGGAGTTTGTACGTTCTCCCCGTGACCGCATGGGTTTTCTCCGAGATCTTCGGTTTCCTCCCACACTCCAAAGGTCGGTAGGTCAATTGGCTTGGTATAGAGGTAAATTGTCCTTAGTGTGTGTAGGATAGTGTTAATGTGCGGGGATCGCTGGTCAGTACGGGCTCGGTGGGCCGAAGGGTCTGTTTCCGCTCTCTAAAATGAATACTAAAATAAAGTATCATTCACGAGAGGTCATCTGTGTATTTAGTTTGCTAATTACTGCTTCCTTCTAACCGACACACTGTCTCCATGGCTAGCAGGAGCACTACCAAGGGCTGATATAAATACTCCAGAAAGCCTGGCAGTGTTTTGCAAGATTAAATAAACATCAGGCGTCAATGATGAGATGATGTACAACAGGTTGCAAGAGACCGGCAGCAGACACAAAACGCTGGAGTGACTCAGTGGGATCTCGGGCGAAAAGGAATAGGTGACGTTTCGGGTCGAGACCCTTCTTCAGACTGAGAGTCGGGGGGAGGGGGAGACGAGAGATATAGATGGTGATGTAGAGAGATAAAGAACAAGTGAATGAAAGATATACAAGACAGTAGCCAGGATCAAGGAAACAGGTCATTGGTAGCTGTGGTCGAGGTAAAAACACATTGCAGACAATGAGACTCACAATGAAACTAGTACATCGACTCGGGTGGGGGAGGGGCGGAGAGAGAGGGAATGCAAGGGTTACTGGAAGTTGGAAAAATTAGTTCAGTTTCGTTGAGTTTGTTGTCACGTGTACAGTGTTATGCCCCTGTCACACTTAGGAAACCTGATCAGAAACCTCTGGAGACTTTGCGCCCCACCCAAGGTTTCCGTGAGGTTCCCGGAGGTTTTTGTCAGTCTCCCTACCTGCTTCCACTACCTGCAACCTCCAGCAACCACCTGCAACCTCCAGGAACTGCACGGAAACCTTGGGTGGGGCGCAAAGTCTCCAGAGGTTTCCGTTCAAGTGTCCTAAGTGGGACAGGGGCATAAAGCTTTAGTTGCGTGCTATCCAGTCAGCAGAAAGACAATACGTGATTACAATCGGGCCATTACGGTAAGTGTATGGATACAGAATAAGGGAATAACTCTTAGTTCATTTTAAGATACTGTTATTTGTTTTTAAATCTCTGAATGGGCTCGCCCCGCCTTACCTCTCTGAGCTGCTCCACCCATACGCTCCTGCCCGGTCCCTCAGGTCAGCTGGTCAGCTGCTCCTGGAGGTACCGAGGTCTAGTCGGAGGCTCAGAGGGGATAGAGCCTTCTCTGTTGCTGCTCCGGCACTCTGGAACACCCTGCCGTTGCACATCAGACAGGCCCCCTCACTGTCCATCTTCAAATCCAGTGTTAAAACACATTTGTACTCCCTGGCTTTTGACCATGCCTGAGGCTTTGCTTCTGTTTGTGGTGTTTTTGATGTTTCTTATTTTGCATGTCTTTTCCTACTATTTCTTTTGATTGTTATTTTTGGTGTGTATTAACTTTTTTGTCAATGATTAGTGATGTACAGCACGTTGTTGCAGCTATGTTTGTTTTTAAAGTGCTCTATAAATAAAATTATTATTATTATTATTATTATTTAGTGCAAGGATTGGTCAGCAAAGTCCAATCAAGGATAGTCCGAGCGTCACTGATGAGGTGGAAAATAGTTCAGCACCGCTCTCTGGCTGTGGTCAATGTTCATACCGCTGGGGGTTTAAGCTGCTTGAGAGAAATATGAGGTGCTGTTCCTCCAATTTGCGCTAGGCCTCACTCTGACAATGGAGGAGGCCCAGGACAGAAAGGTCAGTGTGGGAATGGGATTGCACTAAACGTTATTCCCTTATCATGTATCCATACACTGTAATGGCTGGATTGTAATCATGTGTTGTCTCCGTGTTGTCTCCCTGTTTCCACCAATCTTTCCCACCGCCACGCACAAGAAGCGACAACGCATCACCATTGTATGCAGATGCCGAGAAGTGTGTACAGCTTCTAATCTTGCGTGTGAACTCGATAAGAACTCGTCATTCTGCTGACTGGTTGGCACGCAACAAAAACTTCTCACTGTAACTCGGTACACAATAAACTAAACTGAACTGAATTGAATTGAAACCGTTGGTTGGGAAAATATTGGTCGCTCAAATGTTGCCATGTTTCACGGACATTGTTTTCTTCATTCCTGTAACATTTGCCGACGTTATTTCTTGGTAAGTATTATCAGTATTAGATTCCATTGACTATCCAGAATCTATTAAAATCTTCAAGAAGGAACTGCAGATGCTGGAAAATCGAAGGTAGACAAAATTGCTGGAGAAACTCAGCGGGTGCGGCAGCATCTATGGAGCGAAGGAAATAGGCAACATTTCGGGCCGAAACCCATTGGGTTTCAGCCCGAAACGTTGCCTATTTCCTTCCGAAACGTTGCCTATTTCATTCCGAAACGTTACCTATTTCCTTCCGAAACGTTGCCTATTTCCTTCCGAAACGTTGCCTATTTCTTTTGCTCCATAGATGCTGCCCTACCCGCTGAGTTTCTCCAGCAATTTTGGCTACCATCTATTAAAATCTTCTACTCAGATAACCACAAAGCTCTTGACCATTGGAGAACTGGATAGACTCGGCTTGTACACGCTAGAATTTAGAAGATTGAGGGGGATTCTTATAGAAACTTACAAAATTCTTAAGGGGTTGGACAGGCTAGATGCAGGAAGATTATTCCCGATGTTGGGGAAGTCCAGAACTAGGGGGTCACAGATTAAGGATAAGAGGGAAGTCTTTTAGGACCGAGATGAGAAAATCATTTTGTAGGTTAATTGGCTTTGGAATAAATGTAAATTGTCCCTAGTGTGTGGGTAGGATAGTGTTAGTGCATGGGGATTGCTGGTCTTAGAAACATAGAAATTAGGTGCAGGAGTAGGCCATTCGGCCCTTCGAGCCTGCACCGCCATTCAATATGATCATGGCTGATCATCTAACTCAGTATCCTGTACCTGCCTTCTCTCCATACCCTCTGATCCCTTTAGCCACAAGGGCCACATCTAACTCCCTCTTAAATATAGCCAATGAACTGGCCTCAACTACCCTCTGTGGCAGAGAGTTCCAGAGATTCACCACTCTCTGTGTGAAAAAAAAAAGTTCTTCTCATCTCGGTTTTAAAGGATTTCCCCCTTATCCTTAAGCTGTGACCCCTTGTCCTGGACTTCCCCAACATCGGGAACAATCTTCCTGCATCTAGCCTGTCCAACCCCTTAAGAATTTTGTAAGTTTCTATAAGATCCCCTCTCAATCTCCTAAATTCTAGAGAGTATAAACCAAGTCTATCCAGTCTTTCTTCATAAGACAGTCCTGACATCCCAGGAATCAGTTTGGTGAACCTTCTCTGTACTCCCTCTATGGCAATAATGTCCTTCCTCAGATTTGGAGACCAAAACTGTACGCAATACTCCAGGTGTGGTCTCACCAAGACCCTGTACAACTGCAGTAGAACCTCCCTGCTCCTATACTCAATTCCTTTTGCTATGAAAGCCAAGTCTTCACGGACTCGGTGGGCCAAAGGGCCTGTTTCCGCGCTGTACCTCTGAACTAAACATGGAACAGTACAGCACAGGGACAGGCCCTTCGGCCCACTATGGCCGTGCCGTGCATGACGCCAAGTTAAACTAATCACCGCTGCCTGCCCTTGATCCGTATCGCCCCCCTCCCCCATTCCCTTCATGTCCATGTGCAGACCTACAAGCCTCTGAAACGCCACTATCGTATCTGCCTCCTCCACCACCACCCCTTGCAACATATTCCAGGCACGCTCCACCCTCTGTGTGAAAAAACATACCATGCACATCTCCTGACAACCCATGTGTTCTCTCTCCATTTAAGGTTATTTTGGCCTGTTCATCTTACAATCCCCAGCAAGCATTAAATTGAACCATCTTTCTGTGGACAGATGCCTAGAGATTGGATCCGTTAGTGTCCGCCCTTCGAGTTCTCTTTGCACCAAGCAGATTCTGCAAGCCATCATCTCCCGATGAAATCATGACCATCGCAAGATAGTATTTCTGGGTACAACTTCTCACCAGCGTGCCTGAGTCTTGCTCAACACCAGAAATGTACAGTGACGTCAAAGATCATACTTCACAGGGAAACAGGCCCTTCAGCCCACCAAGCCCATGCTGGACCAATGATTTTGTGATACAGCGTTGAAACAGGCCCTTCGGCCCACCTAGTCCATGCTGGACCAATGATCACCCCGCACACTTGTCCTGCACCCTTGGAACTATTTACAGAAGTCAATTAATCTACAAACCCGCACGTCTTTGGAACATCGGAGGAAACCAGAGCACCCGGAGAAAACCCACGCAGGTCCCGGGGAGAACGTACAAACTCCGCGCAGACAGCACCCGTAGTCGGGATTGAACCCGGGTCTCTGGCCCTGTGAGGCAGCAACTCTACCGCTGCGCCACCGTGCCACACTGTTGTGTGACAGACACAAGGTGCAGACTGACCCGAGATAACCAGGGAGCCAGGAATGAAAGAGTCTCCATTCTCAGTGAAGCACAAAGTGCTGGAGGAAGCCTGCGGGTCAGGCAGCATCCCGAGAGGCAATGGGCAGCCCACAGATCACGTCAGGGCCCTTCTCTTTAGAACGGTCAGATTGAGCCTCCATTCTGACATCCATGCACTGCACACAACATCTGTCAGCATCAGGATATAAAGTTCATGCTGTATATCACTTCATTGTTTAGTCTACCATAGATAAGCCCTTTATTTGTAGCACCTTGCTGCTCATACTGTGGAAGTGCCTCATTGACCATACTGCTGGTACAGGCCCATGGGGTACAGGGCCATGGGGTACAGGGCCATGGGGTAAAGGGGTACAGGGCCATGGGGTACAGGGGTATGCACTATGACTGAACCCCACTGACACAGACCATGATGTGGATGGAGTGGGAGGTGGCCACCCATGCACACATACACACACGCACACACATACACTCACGCAACACATGCACACACACGCAACACACATACATACCCGCACATACATACACACACACTCATACATACTTACACGCGCATACACATGCACACACATACAGGCAAACACACACACACAACACACATACATACCTGCAAATACATACAAATACTTATAGGTACACACATACATACACACACGCACGCACACACACACACATACATACATGCACACGCACACACATACAGGCACACACATAAACCACGCGTACATACACATACATAGCCACAGATACATACAAATACTATCTATTATTCTTACACCACAATCATTGCACTATATTTATGTTTTCCTATTTTCTATGTTTCTATGAATGATTTTGCTCGTGAAGGGTAAGGTTTTACTGAATTATATGAAAAATAATTTTGTTGTATCTAGTTACGTGATAAAAAAGCACCTTTGAACCATTGAATTCGTAAGTTCATAAGTGATAGGAGCAGAATTAGACCATTCGGCCCATCAAGTCTACTCCGCCATTCAATCATGGCTGATCTATCTCTGCCTCTCAACCCCATTCTCCTGCCTTCTCCCCACAACCCCTGACACCCGTACTAATCAAGAATCTATCAATCCCTGCCTTAAATATACCCATTAACATGGCCTCCACAGCCTTCTGTGGCAATGAAATCCACAGATTCACCAGCCTCTGACTGAATAAATTCTTCCTCATCTCCTTCCTAAAAGTACGTCCTTCTCATCCTGAGGCTATGCCTCTGGTCCTAGACTCTACCACTAGTGGGGTTCCTTCCTGTTATTCCACAACATCCCATACCAGCTTGCTTTCATTGCTGTCACCAAGGCACCTGTTACAATGATGCCCACCGCTGGCTCTCCCAACATCCGACACCCTGTCCCCACTTCCTCTCACCAACTACACGCTCTTCCGACCATTCCCATGGGAAACCCGCAGCTCATGGCAACATACAAAAGTAGGTGCAGGAGTAGGCCATTCGGCCCTTTGAGCCAGCGCCGCCATTCAATATGATCATAGCTGATCATCCAGAATCAGTATCCCGTTCCTGCCTTCTCCCCATTTCCCTTGATTCCGTTAGCCCTACGAGCCAAATCTAACTCTCTCTTGAAAACATCCAGTGAATCGGCCTCCACTGCCTTCTGTGGCAGAGAATTCCACAGATTCGCAACTCTTTGGGTGAAAAAGTTTTTCCTCATCTTTAGTCCTAAATGGCCGACCCCTTATTCTTAAACTGTGTGACCCCTGGTTCTGGACTCCCCCCCCTCCCCCTCCGTCCCCCCACCCCCCCCTCAAGGCTCTCTTTTTTTTTTTTTTTTTTTTTTTTTTTTTTTTTTTTTATTTCAAAATAGACTTTATTCATTGATAAATATATACAATTCCTGAACCATTCAAACAAACAAAATTCATCCGACATTTTCGGAGACTATACAAGTTTTTTCAGTACAATTTTTTTTTTTACATTTTTCAAATTTCACCAAACAGTCCCCCACCCGTGCCACTCTGTGGCCCCCTGGCGTGGGATACCTTCCCTTAATTTAATTTGAGGGGCGTCTCCACCATACCGTGCCCCCCATGTCCAGCAGCGGAAGGACCCTAGACTGTGGTCCTCCCCCACCGAGCCTTGGCGTTGGCTGCACCAAGCTTCAGCGAGTCCCTTAGCACGTACTCCTGCAGTCTGCAGTGGGCCAGTCGGCAACATTCCCTGACGGACATCTCGCTCTGCTGGGTGGTGAGCAACGCTCGGGCAGACCAAAGAGCGTCTTTGACCGAGTTGATGACCCTCCAGCAGCACTCGATGTCAGTCTCTGAATGTGTCCCTGGGAACAGTCCGTAGATCACAGAGTCCTCTGTGACGGAGCTGTTCGGGATAAATCGTTCCAGGGACCCTTGCATACCTCTCCAGACTCTTTTTGCAAACCCACACTCTGCAAAGAGGTGGGCAACCGTCTCCTCTCCACCGCAACCGTCCCGGGGGCAGCGTGAGCTGGTGGTGAGGTTCCGACGGTGCAGGAAGGATCTAACTGGGAGGGCTCCCCTCACCGCCAGCCAAGCCAGGTCTTGGTGCTTGTTGGTGAGTTCTGGCGATGAGGCATTTTGCCAGACAAGCTGGGCAGTCTGCTCTGGGAACCACGCCACCGGATCCATCGAGTCCTTTCCCTGCAGTGCCTGCAGGACATTCCGTGCTGACCACTGCCCGATGGACTTGTGGTCAAAGGTGTTGGTCCGGAAGAAGCTTTCCACAGACGACAGATGGGGCGGCAATGTCCAGCTGACTGGCACATTGCGTGGCATCTGCGCCAGGCCCATCCTTCGCAACACCGGGGACAGGTAGAACCTCAGCAGGTAGTGACACTTAGTGCCCACGTGCCTTGGCTCTACACTCCGCCTGATGCAGCCACACACAAAGGTGGCCATCAGGGTGAGGGCGACGTTGGGCACGTTTTTACCCCCGTTGTCTGCCGACTTGTACATTGTGACCCGTCGCACCCGGTCCATCCTCGACCCCCAGATGAACTGGAAGACGGCCCGGGTGATCCCCGTGGCGTAGGAGGGAGGGACAGGCCACACTTGTGCCAAGTACAGCAACCCCGAGAGCACCTCACACCTGATGACCAAATTTTTTCCGGTTATGGAGAGGGAGCGTTGCCTCCACAGCTCCAGCTTCCTCCCCACCTTGGCTATCCGCTCCAGCCAATTCTTGTTACTCGCCTCAGCCCCCCCGAACCAGATCCCCAGCACCTTCAAGAAGTCAGGCTTGATGGTGAAGGGGATGGAAGATCGGTCGGGCCAGTTGCCAAAGAGCATGGCCTCGCTCTTCCTGCGGTTCACCCTGGCTCCCGTGGCCGACTCAAACTGGTCGCAGATGCTGATCAATCTGCGGACCGACCTTGGATCCGAGCAGAAGACGGCGACATCGTCCATGTACAGGGAGGTCTTTACTTGAATGCCTCCACTGCCTGGCAATGTCACTCCTCTTATGCTCGCATCCTTCCTGATGGACTCGGCAAAAGGTTCAATACAGCAGACAAACAAGACAGGAGAGAGAGGGCAACCCTGCCTGACTCCAGACCTTACCGGGAAACTGTCTGATTCCCACCCATTGATTTGGACTGCACTACTGATATTGGTGTAGAGCAGTTTGATCCAATTTCGGATTCCCTCCCCAAAACCCATTTTAGAGAGCACGTCCCTCATGTACGTGTGCGATATCCTGTCGAAGGCCCTCTCCTGGTCCAAGCTGACTAGGCAGGCATCCACCCGTCTGTCCTGCACGTAGGCAATGGTATCTCTCAGCAGCGCTAGGCTGTCTGAGATTTTCCTGCCAGGTACAGCACAGGTTTGGTCCGGGTGGATTACCCGTCCCAGAGCAGACTTGACCCGGTTGGCGATGGCCTTGGACAGGATCTTGTAATCTACATTCAACAATGTTATGGGTCTCCAATTCTTTATATCCTTCCTCTCCCCCTTCTGCTTGTAGATTAGGGTAATGCTGCCTTTCCTCATGGAGTCTGACATGCTGCCTGCTAGAAGCATGTCGTTGTACACTTCCAGCAGGTCCGGGCCCACCCAGTCCCACAGAGCCGAGTACAACTCAGCCGGTAAGCCATCGCTTCCGGGAGTTTTACTCGAGTCAAAGGAGCGGATGGAGCCAGTCAGCTCCTCTAGGGTCAGTGGTTGGTCCAGACTCTCCCGCTTGCTGTCCTCCAAGACCTCCGTGATAGAGGACAGGAAGTTCTGGGAGGCGGTGCTGTCTGTGGCCTTTCTGTCATACAATTCCGTGTAAAAGGATTTGCAGACCCTCAGCATGTCTGTCTGCGAGGATGCTACCGAGCCGTCCTCCTCCCTAAGGCTGTTGATCACAGAGCTCCCCCTGTGAACCTTATGGAAGAAGAAACGTGAGCACGTCTCATCCTGCTCCACATGGCGGACCCTAGATCGGAAGATGATCTTGGAGGATTCAGAGGTAAAGAGCCGAGCTTGCCGGTCCTTCACCTCTCTAAGTTCCTCCCTCACATCCACCCCCCTCGACTGCAGAAGGAGCAGTTGTTGCAAATCTGTCTGGAGTTGACACAATTCCCTCTGACTCTGTCTTGCTTTCTGAACCCCTTGGCTATGAAGAACCTCTTAATGTTCTCCTTGGTTGCTTCCCACCAGAGTGTCGGGGAGTCAAAGAGGGGCCTCACCGTTCTCCAACATGCGTAGTCCCTCTTTAGCTCCTCAACGTTCTCTGGGGTCAACAGCTTCACGTTTAACTTCCATGTCCCTCTGCCTGCCTTCCGGTCCTCCTGTAGGTGACAGGAAGCCTGAAGGAGGCAGTGGTCAGAGAAGAACACCGGCGTGAGGTCGGTGTGTCTCACCGTGACGGCCTTCGTGGTGAAGACGAAGTCTATCCGGGATCGGGCTGAACCGTCCGATCTCGACCAGGTGAACCGCGGCTGTGACCCGCCTGCAGGGTCGCTGAAGGCGTCGTGCAGCTTTGCGTCTTTTACCGTTTCCATCAGGAACTTGGACGTGATGTCCAGTCTGTTGTCGGCACTGCCGGATCGTCCAGCCGCATCAATGATGCAGTTGAAGTCACCGGCCAGAACGAGCTGCCGGGACGTGGCCAACAGCACTGGGAGCTGCTGGAGAACGGCCAGCCGCTCGCTCCGCACGGGTGGGGCATACACATTTATCAGCCGGAGCGGAGAACCACGGTACATAACATCCACCACGAGGAGACGCCCCGCAACCACCTCCCTGACCTCAGTGATGGCGAAGTTCCCTCCCCGCAGCAAGATCCCCAGGCCGGAAGCACGACAGTCATTGCCCCCCGACCACACCGACAGTCCGTGGGGCCACCATCGCGACCACCTCCGATAGCAGCGGAGGTGTGGCAACCCGCACTCTTGCAGAAAAGTCACATCTGCCTTGACCTTGGCCAGGTACTGTAAGGCATTAACACATCGCGCAGTGCTCTTCACACTGCGCACGTTTAAGGATGCCAGTTTCAGCTCCATTAGAGTCACTGACCACTTTCCTGTTTCCTCATGCCTACCGCTTCAGCGAATTGGCGCATCTGTCCTGGGCTCAGGTACCCGCCCTCCTCAACGAGTTGGGTTTCCTGTGTCGTAACCAGAGGTGTCGTTGGGGGGGGGCTGCTCGTTTTACCCCCTTCTGGGTGCGCCGCTTCCCCCGTCTTTCGTGGTTGGGGCACGGTGACTGACTTACTGCTCCCGGTTGCCCGGAGCTGGGGCCCATCGGCCGCTACAAAGCTCCCGGTTGCCCGGAGCTGGGGCCCATTGGCCTCTACAATGCTCCCGGTTTCCCGGAGCTGGGGCCCAACGGCCACTGCACTGCTCCCGATGCCCTGGAGCTTGGCCCCACCGACTGCTGCGATGATCCCGGTCTCCAGGGCCTGGGGCCCAACGGCTGCTGTACTGCTCCCGATGTGCTCTGCTCCCGATGTCCTGGGGCTGGAGCCCCTCGACCGCTGCTCTGCTCCCGATGTCCTGGGGCTGGGACCCCTCGACCGCTGCTCTGCTCTCGGTCTCCTGGTGCAGGTGAACAATCGGCAAGGACCTTCTCCTTTCCTCCCCGGTTTTCTTCTTGTGGGGTTTCCCGGTTGCCTCATCCTCCGACGACGAGGAGAGGTTGCTGCCTTCCATCAGGGAGAGAGACCATTTTTTGGAGGTTTTTTTGCGCTTGCCACCCCCTTCTGGCCTCTGCTCCTTGTGAACCTTCTGGTGTTTTCCATGCCTCACCATCGTCCAATTCTGCTCTCCTCCCTCCTCCTCCTCCATTGACTCTCCCTCCTGGGCTTGGTGCTGGTGTTCCTCTGGCACTTGAGGGCTCGAGGTGGTTGGGCTGTCCTCATCCCTATTTCCCCTTTCTGCTGGGGGCTTGGCAGTGGTAGTGGGTGTCTCACCTGCCCTGGGGGTGCTGGAAACCGCCCCTCTTGTTGCCTGTGCGTATGAGAAGGCTCTTTTTGGGCAGGCCCTGTAAAGGTGGCCTCCCTCCCCACACAGGTTGCAGTTCTTGCTGGCTCTCTGCTGCAAATACCAGGCACGCTTCCTAAAGTCACCTGATTGCAGATCACTCAGGGATCATCCTCTTATCGAGTCCACACACAAGATTAGAAGCTGTTCAGCCAGAGCGGTACACACTTCTCGGCATCTGCATACAATGGTGTCAGCCTTGTCGCTTCTTGTGCGATGGAAAGATTGGTGGAAACAGGGTCGCGACGTGAACGCCCTTTCCTTGACCCCATGTAGGGATGGTGAAGCCAAACCAACACTGGTTTTGCACGCAACACCGAAACAAATCCAATCTAATTTTCTTTGCATGTCTGTGCGATCACCTTTCGCTATCTCTATCACTCTCAGGGCCTGAGCTTAATTTTGCTGGGGTTTTTTGTACTTTGTTTTTAGCTTTTTACTTTCCCCATTATCTGTTGAATTATCCATGGCCTTTTCTTGGCTAAGTGGGGCTCTTAACCCGGAGGCGTGTAATTAGATTCTGCATCGCGTTAAATCCCTTCTTGAAGTCACAGTTGCCGATCTGCGGTTGGTAGATCAATCTGTTGGGAGGTTTGCCGAGAGGCCTGTAGACGGGATCACTCGCACGCCAGTACACTCATCCCAACGTCAACCATTCCCACACTGACCTTTCTGTCCTGGGCCTCCTCCACTGTCACAGTGAGGCCCAGCGCAAATTGGAGGAACAGCACCTCATATTTCCGGACTGGAGTGGGGAGAAGGAGGAGTGACAAGTCTTTGATATGAAGCTTGCTGTGTTACAGCTTCCTAGCTCCTGGGGCCCAGGTTCGATTCTGACCTCGGCTGCTGTCTATGTGGGAATTCCACATTCTGTCTCTGACCGCAAGGATTTCCGCTGGAAATTCCAGTTTCTTCCCGTTCCAAAGATGTGTGGGCAGCGGGCAAATTAATTGGCAGCTATAACTGACCTCTTCCTGTACATAACGAGAGAGAGACAGAGACAGAGACAGAGACAGAGACAGACAGAGACACAGACAGAGACACAGACAGACAGAGACAGAGACAGAGACAGAGACACAGACAGAGACACAGACAGAGACAGACAGAGACAGAGACACAGACAGAGACAGAGACAGAGAGAGACAGAGACAGAGAGAGAGACACAGACAGAGACACAGACACAGAGACAGACAGAGACACAGACAGAGACAGAGACACAGACAGAGACAGAGACAGAGACAGAGACAGACAGAGACACAGACAGAGACACAGACAGAGACACAGACAGAGACACAGACAGAGACAGAGACAGAGACAGAGACAGAGAGAGAGACAGAGAGAGACAGAGAGAGACAGAGAGAGACAGAGAGAGACAGAGAGAGACAGAGAGAGAGTGAAACACAGAATATTCTTTTAGTTTTGTTTAAATATACTGTGGGGAACCAAACCCTTCGGCCCACCAGCCAACCAGCGATCATCTGTACTCTAACATTATCCTACACACTAGGGACAGTTTTTACAGAAGCCAAATAACTTACAAACCTGTACATCTTTGGAACGTGGGCACCCGGAGGAAACTAACGCGTAGAATGTACAAACTCCGTATAGACAGCACCTGTAGTCAGGATGGAACCCGGGTCTCTGGCGCTGTGAGGCTGCAACTCTATGTTGGGCCAATGGATCTGTTTCTATTTCATCCACAGCAACCAAGTGCCCATCCAAGGTGGTTCCAATTTCCTCACCATTGACCCATATCTCTTCTGCCTTTGACAAAAACCGACATGGGCCAATTGTCTCTAATGCCACATCTGCATTACGTTTGTTACAGCGGTAAAAGTCATGGCGGACACAGGTAGACCAAGCTGATGCACTGATATCTCGATTCCATATCCACTTATCACGTGCCTGCGCCAAGCGCACGCTGAGCGATCGTTTCGCTGAACACTGCCGCTCAGTCCGCCTAAACCTACCAGATCTCCCGGTTGCCAAACACTTTAACTCCCCCTCCCATTCCCACACTGACCTTTCTGTCCTGGGCCTCCTCCATTGTCAGAGTGAGGCCCAGCGCAAATTGGAGGAGCAACATCTCAAATTTTGCTTGGGCAGCTTACACCCCAGTGGTATGAACATTGACATCTCTAACTTCAAGTAGCCCTTGCTTTCCCTCTCTCTCCATCCCTCCCTCTTCCCAGTTCTCTGACCAGTCTGACTGTCCCCGTTTACATGTTCTCTCCGTTTGCTTTGTTGTCACCTCCTCCCAGCTAACAATGGTCATTGCCCTTGATCTCCATTCCCTTTGTCCTATTTTCACATCTTACACTTCCTTATCTATGTATCTCCCTCCACCTGACATCAGTCTGCAGAAGGGTCTCGACCCGAAACATCACCCATTCCTTCTCTCCAGAGACGCTGTCTGGCCCGCTAAGTTACTCCAGCATTTTTTGTCGATTCCCACTTCACTTTTCCTGCTTTCCTCCCACGCTCCAAAAACGTGCAGGCTTGTAAGTTAATTGGTTTTGGTAAAAATTGTAATTTGTCCCAAGTGTATGTGTTAGAATAGTGCAGGGTGATCGCTGGTCGATGCAGACTCGATGGGCCGAAGGGCCTGTATCTCTATAGTCGACAGTCTGTAGCCTAAAGCTCTTTGGGTCCAGATGTAAACAAAAGCACGATACTCGTTAGAAGAAATTCCAGAAATATTTTCACTAACATCCACGCCGTTATTTATTTCGCAACAAACGCCTCCATAAGGGCTGATACGATTACTGTCTCATGTAAAAATTGGCAAGATTTATATATTCACTCATTGCAAAAGTAATTGCTTGGTTGCAAACTATTTTGGGCCGACCAGATATTGTGCATTAATGAAGTGTGTTAATACTTTTTTTAGTTTAATTTAGAGATACAGCGCAGAAACAGGCCCTTCAGCCCACCGAGTTCGTGCCGACCAGCGATCCCCGCACGCTAACACTATTCGGTACACACTCGGGCAATTTTAATTATTTACATTTACCAAGCAAATTAACCGACAAACCTGCACGTCTTTGGAGTGTGGGAGGAAACTGAAGATCTCGGAGAAAACCCACGCAGGTCACGGGGAGAACGTACAAACTCGGTACAGACAGCACCCGTGGTCGGGATCGAACCTGCGTCTCTGGCGCTGTAAGGCAGCAACTCTACCGCTGCGCCACCGTGCCACCCCAGCCGTTCCCCTGTGTTCCCTGTTCCCCTATGAGTCTGAGGAAGGGTCTCGACCCGAAACGTCACCCATTCCTTTCCTCCAGAGATGCTGCCTGTCCCGTTGAGTTACTCTGGCATTTTGTGAGACGCTGTTCATAGTGGTCACAAAACAAAGGCGCTATTGAGAGCAGAGGACTTGTTCCGCAGGATGAAACGACCGGAATATAACCTGTTCGCTGCTCTCTCCTCCCCAATTATGAGATCTGTATCAGGTGGCTCGCCTGATGACAATCATGTCGGAATGTGTGGACTCTGCTAGTTACAGGTGGGGACTTGGAACCTTGCTCTTCAGAGAACACAATGCAGTTTGTTTTAAATCAGCAGGTGGATCTTAAGACATACTTTGATAGATGAGATCACAACCTCATTCCTCACATAACTTTAATTTTGTTTATTTTATTATTATCACCACCAGGGAGAGTGTTGAACAAGATGACATGTTTACAAAATATGAGGCTTAATCGAGTCATTCCATCTTGGCCGATCTGTTTTTCCCCTCTCAAAATCCCATTCTCCCCATAACCCCTGGAGCCCTTTATGCCCCTGTCCCACTTAGGAAACCTGAACGGAAACCTCTGGAGACTTTGCGCCCCACCCAAGGTTTCCTTGCGGTTCCCAGGGGTTCCCGGAGGTTTTTGTCAGTCTCCCTGCCTGCTTCCACTACCTGCAACCTCCGGCAACCACCTGCAACCTCCATGATTGAATGGGGTAGTAGACTTGATGGGCCGAATGGCCTAATTCTGCCTCTAGAAGGTCTACACAATAGTGGAGTTTGAGAGGCTTTTAGATAGGCGCATGGAAGTGTGGGGAATGGAGGGATAGGATCGTGTGCTGGCCGATGATATCAGTTGAACTTGGCATTATGCTCAGCACAAAGATGTGGGCCGAAGGGCCTTTCCCTCTGCTGCACACTTCTAGGTCTATGCCTAGTCTCAGCCTAAACAAGTGAGTCTGATTGCCCAAAATACTACAAACGTTATAACGTCTTGGCCAATTTGCAGGGAGTGAATTGTGGACGCAGCCCAGACCATCACACAAACCAAACCCTTCCACTGAAGATAGATACAAATAGACAATAGACAATAGGTGCAGGAGTAGGCCATTCGACCCTTCGAGCCAGCAACGCCATTCAATGTGATCATGGCTAATCATCCCCAATCAGTACCCCGTTCCTGCCTTCTCCCCATATCCCCTGACTCCGCTATCTTTAAGAGCCATATCTAGCTCTCTCTTGAAAGTATCCAGAGAACCAGCCTCCACCGCCCTCTGAGGCAGAGAATTACACACACTCACAACTCTCTGTGTGAAAAAGTGTTTCCTCATCTCCATTTATACTTAAACTGTGGCCCCTGGTTCTGGACTCCCCCAACATCAGGAACATGTTTCCTGCCTCTAGCGTGTCCAATCCCTTAATAATCTTATATGTTTCAATAAGATCTCCTCTAATCCTTCTAAATTCCAGAGTGTACAAGCCCAGCCGCTCCATTCTCTCAGCATATGACAGTCCCGCCATCCTGGGAATTAACCTTGTGAATCTACGCTGCACTCCCTCAATAGCAAGAACGTCCTGCCTCAAAGTGCTGGAGTAACTCAGTGGGACAGGCAGCATCTCTGGAGAGAAGGAATGGGTGACGTTTTGGGTCATGACCCTTCTTCAAACCGAAGCCAATTAACCTACAATCTGAAACTTCCTTCCTACACAGTCCCGTCCATTGACTCCATCTACACCCCGCGCTGCCTCGGCAAGGCCAGCAGCATCATCAAGGACCAGTCTCACCCCGGTCACTCCCTCTTCTCCCCTCTCCCACCGGGCAAGAGGTACAGGTGTGATAACGCACACCTCCAGATTCAGGGACAGTTTCGTTCAGGTGACTGAACCATCCCACCAACAACTAGAGAGCAGTCTTGAACTACTATCTTGGATCAGACTTTACTGGCTTTACCTTGCCGAGCCTGTGCATGCGGAGCAGAACTACAGACAGCCAACCATGCCATCTCTGGGTGCCCGCTCTACCACCCACCAAATGGAGCTGTGTCAGGGCCTGGCAGACATTGACGCCAACACAGACAACAACCTGGCTGCTCAACACCTGGCTTGAGATCTAACGATTCCTTTGGTTTATTTATGACTCATTCACAAGAAGAAGACCTTGCACTAAACGTTATTCCCTGATCATGTATCTGTACACTGCGAATGGCATGATTGTAATCATGTGTTGTCTTGCCGCTGGCTGGATAGCACGCAACAAACACGTGTCACGCTACCTCGTTACACGTGACCAGAAACTAAACTGAAACTGGACACGCTAGAGGCAGGAAACTTGTTCCCGATGTTAGGGGAGTCCAGAACCAGGGGCCACACACAATTTAAGAATAAGGAGTAAGCCATTTAGAACGGACACTTTTTCTCACAGAGAGTGGTGAGTCTGTGGAATCCTCTGCCGTGGAGGCCGGTTCTCTGGATACTTTCAAGAGAGAGCTAGATAGGGCTCTTAAAGATAGCGGAGTCAGGGGATATGGGGAGAAGGCAGGAACGGGGTACTGATTGGGGATGATCAGCCATGATCACATTGAATGGCGGTGCTGGCTCGAAGGGCCGAATGGCCTACTCCTGCATCTATTGTCTAACTGTGATTGTCCCAAGGGGCAGGGAGGAAAAGGGGGAAGATTTGAGTGCTGTTAGTTTGTCCAAAAGCAGCATGAGGCTGTCTGAACAGTGGCAGGGCCAAAGGATGATCTAAACTGTCCTCTGGTCATCCCAGGCATGAGAGAGGCTGGCCTTTCACCAACCATCTCACAACTGGACCAGGAGCCAGTCATTCCCAATCCCCAGGGACCACCAAAGTTGTAGTTCCTTTTTTTTTAGTTCAGAGATACAGCGCGGAAACAGGCCCTTCGGCCCACCGAGCCCGTGCCGACCATCGATCCCCGCACATTAACACGAGCCTACACACACTAGGGTCAGTTTACGCTCATACCAACTATACACACCCAAGCCAATTAACCTACAAACCTACACGTATTTGGAGTGTGGGAGGAAACCGAGGATCTTGGAGAAAACCCACGCGGTCACGGGGAGAACGTGCAAACTCCGTACAGGCAGCACCCGTGGTCGCGATCGAACCCGGGTCTCTGGCGCTGTAAGGCAGCAACTCTACCGCTGCGCCACCGTGCAGCCCTGCAGCGCTGGAAACCCCCTCGAATAATGAGAGCCCGACATAGAGTGGACGTGGGGAGGATGTTTCCATCAGATGGAGAGTCTAGGACCAGAGGGCACAGCCTGATAATAAAAGGACATACATTTAAGAATGGAGACGGGGTGGAATTTCTTTAGCTAGAGGGTGGTGAATCTGTGGAATTCATTGGCCACAGACGGCGGTGGAGGCCAAGTCATTGGGTATGTTTAAAGCAGAGATTGACAGGTCCTTGATTAGTATGGGTGTCAAAGGTTACGGGGAGAAGGCTGGAGAATGGGGTTGGAAGAGCAAGATAGATCAGCCATGATTGAATGGAGGAGACCCACCATGGTCCATCTCTCTTGCCCTCCCTACCCCATTCTCCAGCCTTCTCCCCATAACCTTTGACCCCCGTACTAATCAAGGACCCACCAATGGACCGAATGGCCTAATTCTCCTCCCATGCCCTATGAACATAAACTCAGGATATTTCAGGAGCAGCAGGGCTGGGATGGTGTCTGATCCCAAGTTGTCTATTGTGTCCTGTCCCGGACTAAACCTTCCTTGATGTGATGCTGCTCGAGGCCGTGGTGCCAGAGACTCTCTGGCCCAGGACTGATCCTTCTCTCCCCGCGTCTGCCTCAGTACAGTTGCAAATGTCTTGAGCCTTGTGCTTCACTGTTGCTGTTGCTAAATAGATCATTTTATTAAAGTACTGAGAGTCCACATTAACCAGGGTAGCCTCAGCCAAGGTTAACAACTGGAGAGCTGGGAGATGTAATGAGAGCATTGAGCTCAGGAGTCGGCAGAGCCCCACAATGAAGTTCGTTTTTTCTTTCTAAAATAAAATAGTTTGTTGCTTGGCCTGGTTTTGTGAACCTCACCCAGGCTATTATGGGTGATAAACCACAAGATTAAACCTCATCCCCATTGAAATAAAGGCAGGAAATGCTGGGAATTTATAGTGTGTTAGTCAAAGGCATTGAGAAAAATGGGGCAAAGGTGGCGAATCAACTTGCAGAGCACCGTGTGACAGGCATAGAGGTAGAGCCACCGCCGCACAGTGCCAGAGTCACGGGTTCGATCCCAACTACGGGCGCTGTCTATGTGGTGTTTGCACATTACCTCACGCAGCCTCGGCAAGGCCAGCAGCATTATCAAGGACCAATCGCACCCCGGCCACTCCCTCTTCTCCCCGCTCCCATCGGGCAAAAGGTATAGAAGTTAGGAGATTGAGAGGGGATCTTATAGAAACTTACAAAATTCTTAAGGGGTTGGACAGGCTAGATGCAGGAAGATTGTTCCCGATGTTGGGGAAGTCCAGGACAAGGGGTCACAGCTTAAGGTTAAGGGGGAAATCTTTTAGGACCGAGATGAGGAGAACTTTTTTCACACAGAGAGTGGTGAATCTCTGGAACTCTCTGCCACAGAGGGTAGTTGAGGCCACAGGTCATTGGCTATATTTAAGAGGGAGTTAGATGTGGCCCTTGTGGCTAAAGGGATCAGAGGGTATGGAGAGAAGGCAGGTACGGGATACTGAGTTGGATGATCAGCCATGATCATATTGAATGGCGGTGCTGGCTCGAAGGGCCGAATGGCCTACTCCTGCACCTAATTTCTATGTTTCTATGTTTCTAAGTGTGAAAACGCACACCTACAGATTCATAGACAGTTTTTTCTCAGGCAACTGAACCATCCTAAGCCGACTGGGCTTATATTCACTGGAATTTAGAAGGATGAGAGGGGATCTTGTAGAAACATATAAAATCCTTAAGGGATTGGACAGGCTAGATGCAGGAAAAATGTTCCCGATGTCGGGGGAGTCCAGAACATGGGGTCACACAGTTTAAGAATAAGGGGTAGGCCATTTAGGAATGAGAGTAGGCCATTTAGGAAAAACTTTTTCACCCAGAGAGTTGTGAATCTGTGGAATTCTCTCTAGTGTAGGAAGGCAGTGGAGGCCAATTCACTGGATGTGTTCAAGAGAGAGTTAGATAGAGCTCTTAGGGCTAACGGAATTAAGGGAAATGGGGATAAAGCAGGAACGGGGTACTGATTTTGGATAAAAGTGCTGGAAAAACTCAGCGGGTGCAGCAGCATTTATGGAGCCTTCGTTCCATAGGTCTCTGCCAAACTCCATCCTCCCTCATTGTAAGGCCTGAAGAAGGGTCTCGACCCGAAACGTCACCCCATTCCTACTCTCCAGAGAATCTGCTGCCTGTCCTGCTGAGTTACTCCAGCATTTGAGTGTCTATTTTCATGTCATTAATCTTACCTGCTTCTCTGATTAAAACATAGATGGTGCTTATCTCTCTCCAACCGACACCTCACCGACACAATTCCTCCGCTCACAGACCTGGCCTTGAACTCATCGTCAGACTCAATATTGTAGCCAGTAGAAATGTGCTTATCCCGTGTGGAACTCAAACAAAGCAGGAAATCCTGAACATATGCATATTCACCTCCTGCTTTCACCCCCCACCCTCAGCTATGCAGGAGGCATTTCTATCTTCCTCCTGTAAAATACAGCCCACGGTTTAGTCTAGTTTTGTTTCCTCCCACACTCCAAAGACGTACAGGTTTGTCGGTTAATTGTCTTGGTAAAATTGTGTGTGTGGGCTCGCGTTAACGTGCGGGGATCGCTGGTCGGCGCGGACCCGGTGGGCCGAAGGGCCTGTTTCCATGCTGTATCTCAAAACTAAATAGACATAAAATGCTGGGGTAACTGGTGGTGAGTTGGCGTGACGGTCTAGTTGCTGCTTTACAGCGCCAGAGACTCGGGTTCAATCCCAACTTCAGTCAACAAAATAGAGAGAGTACAGAGGAGATTTACTAGAATGTTGCCTGGGTTTCAGCAACTAAGTTACAGAGAAAGGTTGAACAAGTTAGGGCTTTATTCTTTGGAGCGCAGAAGGTTAAGGGGGGACTTGATAGAGGTTTTTGAAATGATGAGAGGGATAGACAGAGTTGATGTGGAAAAGCTTTTCCCACTGAGAGTAGGGAAGATTCAAACAAGGGGACATGACATGAGAATTAAGGGACTGAAGTTTAGGGGTAACATGAGGGGGAACTTCTTTACTCAGAGAGTGGTAGCTGTGTGGAATGAGCTTCCAGTGAAGGTGGTGGAGGCAGGTTCGTTTTTATCATTTAAAAATAAATTGGATAGTTATATGGATGGGAAGGGAATGGAGGGTTATGGTCTGAGCGCAGGTATATGGGACTAGGGGAGATTATGTGTTTGGCACGGACTAGAAGGGTCGAGATGGCCTGTTTCCGTGCTGTAATTGTTATATGGTTATATGGTTATAATCCTGACTATGGGTGCTGCTGTCTGTACTGAGTTTATACCTTCTCCCTGTGACCACGTGGGTTTTCTCCAGGTGCTCCGGTTTCCTCCCACATGAGGTTGCAGGTTAATTGGTTTCAGTAGAATTGTCCGCAGTGTGCAGGATAGTGCGGACTTGGTGGGCCGAAGGGCCTGTTTTCACATTATATCTCAAAACTAAAGTAAAGCTCATAAGATCAGGCAGTGTCTCTGGAGAGACTGGACAGGTGACGTTTCAGGTCGGGTACCCCCTTCAGACATTTGGTCGACTTACGTCAGATGTTAAGTCTACTTTGGTGGAGAGAAAATAGCAAGAGAAACAAGACAGTGTGTAGGTCCCCAAATTGTAGTCACACAATACAGAAAATAACGTGGGGCTCTTAAAGATAGTGGAGTCAGGGGATATGGGGAGAAAGCAGGAACGGGGTACTGATTGGGGATGATCAAGATTCAAGATTCAATTTATTTGTCATTTGGACCCCTTGAGGTCCAAACGAAATGCCGTTTCTGCAGCCATACATTACAAACAAATAGACCCAAGACACAACATAATTTACATAAACATCCATCACATCGCTGTGATGGAAGGCCAAAAAAACTTATCTCTCCACTGCACTCCCCCCCCCCCCCCCCCCCGATGTCAGAGTCAAAGTCAAAGCCCCCGGCTGGCGATGGCGATTGTCCCGTGGCATTAAAGCCACGCCGGGTGGTGCAAGGTCGCACACCGGGTCTTGGTGTTAGAGCCCCCGGCGTGCGCTCGCAGAGTCCCGCGGCCATTCCAAGCCGCGCGGGGCGGTGATGTCAGGCCCCGCTCCAGGATCAGCCATGATCACAGTGATATGTGGTGCTGGCTCAAAGGGCTGAATGGCCTCTACTCCTGCACCTGTTGTTTATTGTCTATTGTACGGTGAATTAATCAGATGACTCTGAACGTCACATAGCAGATGGTAGCCGAGAGAATGTATTTACAGTGTGCACTCAGGATCTTTCATGGAGCAATGAATATTCAAAACAGCTAGGAGAAGCAGGTAGATCTTGCAACGTGGAACAAAGAAGGTTTCATAAATTATCCAAGATTAATTTCAGCTTGTGAGTGACAACCTCTGGGCTTGAGACAGCCCCCATGGCTAAAGTTAAGGGAAATTTAAAAATCCACTTTGTTTAGTCGGAGGGTCGTGAATCTGTGGAATTCATTCAATCCGGAAGTGGCGGCGCTGTTAACAGCTGCGGCTCGCCTGCAGTCTGTCTGTCTTTACTTTTGTTGTTGTTTTTTTGTCTTGTTTTGGCTAAGTTTTAGTTTATTAGGTTGTATGGGGTGGGGGGGGTGAAACATGTTTTTTTGTCTCTCCCTTCGGGGGAATGTGACTTTTTCTTGTCGTATCCCCCTTCTCTGCCTCCGTCTGCGCTGAGGACTAATGGCGGAGCTGGCGGTCTCCAACCTGCGACCGACCTCGAGGCTCCGGAGGCAGAGCCAGCCAGGACTTACCAACGCGAGGCTGGCCGTCTTCGGGGCCGAGGCAACGGTAGCCCGACTCGCTGATGCGGCGTTCCAGCTTTCGGCAGCGGCCTGGAGCTGAGACTGCGGGACTCGGAGCTGTTGCAGCGGGGCTCGGAGCTGATGCAGTGGGGCTCGGAGCTGATGCAACGGGACTCGGAGCTGAGGCTGCGGGGCTTGGAGCTGATGCAGCGGGGCTCGGAGCTGAGGCTGCGGGACTCGGAGCTGTTGCAGCGGGACTCGGAGCTGTTGCAGCGGGACTCGGAGCTGTTGCAGCTGGGCTCGGAGCTGTTGCAGCTGGGCTCGGAGCTGAGGCTGCGGGGCTCGGAGCTGTTGCAGCGGGACTCGGAGCTGATGCAGCGGCTCGGAGCTGAGGCTGCGGGACTCGGAGCTGTTGCTGTGGGACTCGGAGCTGTTGCAGCGGGACTCGGAGCTGAGGCTGCGGGGCTCGGAGCTGTTGCAGCGGGACTCGGAGCTGTTGCAGCTGGGCTCGGAGCTGAGGCTGCGGGGCTCGGAGCTGTTGCAGCTGGGCTCGGAGCTGTTGCAGCGGGGCTCGGAGCTGAGGCTGCGGGGCTCGGAGCTGTTGCAGCGGGGCTCGGAGCTGAGGCTGCGGGGCTCGGAGCTGTTGCAGCGGGGCTCGGAGCTGAGGCTGCGGGGCTCGGAGCTGTTGCAGCGGGGCTCGGAGCTGTTGCAGCTGGGCTCGGAGCTGAGGCTGCGGGGCTCGGAGCTGAGGCTGCGGGGCTCGGAGCTGTTGCAGCGGGGCTCGGAGCTGAGGCTGCGGGACTCGGAGCTGAGGCTGCGGGGCTCGGAGCTGTTGCAGCGGGGCTCGGAGCTGAGGCTGCGGGACTCGGAGCTAAGGCTGTGGGACAGAGCTGTTGCAGCGGGACTCGGAGCTGTTGCAGCAGGGCTTGGAGCTGATGCAGCGGGACTCGGAGCTGATGCAGCGGGGCTCGGAGCTGATGCAGAAGGGCTCGCAGCTGATGCAGCGGGGCTCGGAGCTGAGGCTGTGGCGGGCCTACTCGGAGCGGAGACGGCGTTCAGGCTTTCGGCAGCGGCGACATCACCACGGAGGTCCGCTGGACTGGAGAGTGGCATCTCCGGCCTGGATCGATCGCCTCAGCGCAGAGGGAGAACAAGGAGGGAAGAGACGGAGACTAAGACTTTGCCTCCATCACAGTGGGGAGGTGCTTGGTGAACTCACTGTGGTGGATGTTAATTTGTGTTTATTGTATGTTTTGTTATTTCTTGTTACTGTGTATGACTGCAGGCAACGTAATTTCGTTTGGACCGAAAGGTCTGAATGACAATAAAGGAATCGAATCAAATTGAAATTCATAGAAGGCTGTGGAGGCCAAGTCAGTGGATATTTTTAAGGCAGAGATAGATAGATTCATGATTAGTACGGGTGTCAGGGGTTATGGGGAGAAGGCAGGAGAATGGGGTTAGGAGCAAAGATCCTATAGCGAGCAAGATAGATCACTCGATGAAAAAGACGTAGTACGGTCATGGGCAGATTCACGGGTAATTTAAGGCCCCATTTCCGTAACCGGCTTCCGTCTCCGCACCAAAGATCTAGGTATGTTACAAAACCTACCTGAATCGTGGCTGAGCATCTGCCCCACCCCTTGTGTGTGATTTTGGAGCTGTTTGGAGGGGGCGGGTTTAAAACCCGATTTTTACTAGGCTGTTCCAATCGCAGATGTTCAGCCTAGTAAATCATTAACGGAGAATCGCTGCAAGACCCGGTCCCAAAAGCTATTATTAGTTTTATAGGCCTCGAATAGTAGATATAATAAATTTAAAAGCTCTCGTTCAGTTCGCAAGCGTTCGCAGCCCCAGGGTTTTATAAAGCAAACAATTAAAGGTATGTACCTTATTTTTACATTAAATGGGGCATGTATATAACCCTATAATTATAATTTTCTATAGCGAGTAGCTCATTTTGGGCTTTTTATATCCCGCAGTATTTTTCTCGGCATTTGAGGGCACAAATCCAGCGCGATTTGAACGTTCTAAACCTGCGCGTTCACAGAAACCCACTAGAAAACCGATTTAAATGGGCATTTATTTACAGCAATTGAACACTAAATTCCTTCCATTTGGCCTATAAATTAATGTAAATTAGATATAAAAATCATGTTATATTGTGAATTATTTGTGAATAATCTTTGGACACTTAGGCTATTTAAAAATGTTAATCTTTCCTTAAGAAATGTGCTTTTGACTATCCAAGATCACAGCTTTTTTGTAATGCCCATTGAAAATCAATAGGGAACAAGATGCTAATTTCCGAGTATGAAAATGGTCATAACTTTTTTAATACTTGAGATATGAAAGTGAATTTGGTGTCAAATTAAACTTATTGTTATGCTTTATCTGATGGGATAAATTGCAGACTTGATTTTTTAAATCTCAAAATTTTGTAACATTGCTAAAAGATCCCACAGCAGAGCAAAGATACTAGTGCGGAGAAGGAAGCCACTTACGGAAACATCCTCATAAGAATAAAAGTTATTTGGTAAAAATCTTCTCCTCATTTTCAGAATTTTAATTTATGAGCACAAACTTGCGAGATCTCCTCAAGCCATGCCGACTTTGAAGACGTTCTTTGCCTCTCTCCGACGAGAGGTCTTGCTGCTCCCCCCGCTGTGGTTCCTCCCCCCGCTGTGGTTCCGACTCTACCACCACCTTGTAACCCGGACTCGCGCCTCTTCCACTGCCAACAATGGACCATTGTGGGCTCCACCTTTCCTTGGTAATCGCCGCCGGCTCTGATTTGTTGCGAACCTTTTCATACCTGCAGTTTCCCTCCCCACCTGGCCCTCAGTCTGAAGAAGGGTCTCGACCCGAAACGTCACCTATTCCGTTTCTTCGGAGATGCTGCCTGACCCGCTGAGTTACTCCAGTATTTTGTGCCTTTGTTGCATCTGTTTGGTGTGCAACGCTCCTCGCCCACACACACACAGCGGGAGATACCACGGCGGGTGTGAGACTGCCCCGTACATGTTCAACCGCCCCAGCCTCTGATTATTATTGAGGGAACCCGAACCCTGGACTTGAACACCTGCTTACACCCATCAAGCCAACTTCAACCATGGGAACGTTCCAAAGGCTGTTGGCTCAGGAGCACTATTTGGGTGTCAGAAGTATTTATGAGTGGATTAATCTAATGCAGATGGAAATAAAATTGGAACTTTTTGCAGATTGAGTCAAGATTTGTGTGTTACCCTGAGGCTGCTCAAGATCCAATATTTCTACACCTTACAGATGTTGACAGCATATATCACCCATACTAATATTACAACACTACTCACTCTTTACCACTGCTTTGTATTTGACTGCAATATACTCTGGATAAGCCACCCTCTAGAATCTAAACATTAAAGACAGAGGTACATATAATACTCTCACGCTGGCTAAATAGAAAGAATTCTTGTGATGTGTGGGGTGGGAGGACCCGTTGCTCCTCCCGTGCAGCAGGTGGCGCTACACAGGACAAAGGTAGATGTTTTGTATATAGTTGATCCTGCTGGCAACCATTGTGCCCAGTTTTGCCACCAACATTGAGTGAAACGTTAAAGACTTCTGTTATAAACTAAAGACTCTCATGTGTCTGTGCAGACCTAGAAGATGAACACGAAAATTCTCTGGCAGAGAAATCTAAATAGCTTGGACAGTAGATTTGTCTCCTCCCTTCCAAAGCCCACTGATCATGTCTCAGCTATGGTGGAGATCTATGATCTATACAACGTGGAAAAAGGCACTTGGGCCCAACTCATCCAGCCCGAAGATAGACGCAAAAAGCTGGAGTGACTCAGAGGGTCAGGCAGTATCTCTGTAGAGAAGGAATGGGTGACATATCGGGTCGGGACCCTTCCTCAGACTGGTGTCTATCTGTCCATTTTGTTGCTTTTGGTCCATACTCATCTAAAGCTTCTCCGAGCGCCAGGGCAGCCCGATCAAGTCATAACCCAGGACTGCGGGTGGTCATCTGGGTTGAACGCATAAACTGTGCTCAAAGGTGACCTGCCTCCCTTCTACACCAGATAACCAAGGTGGAGACAACGTTGAAGAATGCCACCTTCAGATGATGGACATCCAACGAAGGCCATGTGGGCAGCTTTGTCTGATGTCCAGTTTGGTTTGTGTTTGTTTACTGTTAGTTTAGTTTAGTTTATGATCATACAGCATGGAAACAGGACCTATGGCCCAACCGACCAACACATCCCATCTATATTAGTCCCACCAGCCTGCGTTTGGCCCATATCCCTCTAAACCTGTCCTATCCATGTACCTGTCTAAATGTTCCTTAAACATTGCAATAATCCCAGCCTCAAGAGAGAGCTAGACAGAGCTCTTAAAAATAGCGGAGTCAGGGGATATGGGGAGAAGGCAGGAACGGGGTACTGATTGGGGATGATCAGCCATGATCACATTGAATGGCGGTGCTGGCTCAAATGGCTGAATGGCCTACTCCTGCACCAATTGTCTATTGTCTATTGTCAATTGCCTCCTCTGGCAGCTCGTTCCATACACCCACCACCCTTCCGATGAAAAAGTGAAAAGGTTACCCCTCTGGTTCCTATTAAATCTTTCCCCTCTCACTAAGTTTAGTTTAGTTTTAGTTTAGAGATACAACATGGAAAGAGGCCCTTTGGCCCATCGAGCCCATGTCGATCATTGATCACCCATTCAGGCTTGCCCTATGTTCCCCCATTTTCTCATCCACTCCCTACACACATTTACAGAGGGGCAATTAACCAACAAACCCGCACGTCTTTGGGAAGTGGGAATAAACAGAGAGCGCCCGGAGGTGGCTCACCCGAAGAGCGCGCAAACTCCACACAGACAGCACAGCACCCGAGGTCAGGATCGTACCCGGGTCTCTGGCGCTGTGAGGCCGCAGCTCCGCACTGTTCTCGGGCCGGCAGTGTGGAGGATGCGGTAGGGATTACAACGGAGGTCCGCACTGACCCACTTCAAGCACCGACACAACTCCAGGGCATGGAGTTACAACGCTGCGTGGGTGGCACGGTGGCGCAGCGGTCAATTATTATTCTGCCTTACAGCGCCAGAGACCCGGGTTCAATCCTGACTCCAGGTGCTGTCTGTACGGAGTTTGCACGTTGTCCCTCTGACCTGTGTGGGTTTTCTCCAGGTGCTCCGGTTTCCTCCCACACTCCAAAGACCTACAGGTCTGTGGGCTAATTGGCTTGGTATAATTGTAAATTGTCCCTGGTGTGTGTAGGATAGAGTTAAGGGCCTGTCACACTTGGGCGTCATTTGCGTGTCATTTGCGCAGATGGCGTGCAAAGATTTTGTACATCCCAAAATCCTGGGGCGCTGCGCGCATCGTGACACGTATATGATATGCAGGCAGTAAAGAAAGCGAATGGTATGTTAGCTTTCATTGCAAAGGGATTTGAGTATAGGAGCAGGGAGGTTCTACTGAAGTTGTACAGGGTCTTGGTGAGACCACACCTGGAGTATTGCATACAGTTTTGGTCTCCTAATCTGAGGAAGGACATTATTGCCATAGAGGGAGTGCAGAGAAGGTTCACCAGACTGATTCCTGGGATGTCAGGACTGTCTTATGAAGAAAGACTGGATAGACTCGGTTTGATACTCTCTAGAATTTAGAAGATTGAGAGGGGATCTTATAGAAACTTACAAAATTCTTAAGGGGTTGGACAGGCTAGATGCAGGAAGATGTTGGGTTTGGGGAAGTCCAGGACAAGGGGTCACAGCTTAAGGATAAGGGGGAAATCCTTTAAAACCGAGATGAGAAGAACTTTTTTCACACAGAGAGTGGTGAATCTCTGGAACTCTCTGCCACAGAGGGTAGTTGAGGCCAGTTCATTGGCTATATTTAAGAGGGAGTTAGATGTGGCCCTTGTGGCTAAGGGGATCAGGGGGTATGGAGAGAAGGCAGGTACGGGATACTGAGTTGGATGATCAGCCATGATCATATTGAATGGCGGTGCAGGCTCGAAGGGCCGAATGGCCTACTCCTGCACCTAATTTCTATGTTTCTATGTCTATGATGTAAATGACACGCAAATGATGTCCAAGTGGGACAGGCCCTTTAGTGTGCGGGGATCGCTGGTTAACATGGACTCGGTGGGCCGAAGGGCCTGTTTCCACACTGTATCACTAAACTAAAATAAACTTTAAAAAAATAATCCCCTGACTCTCAGTCGCAAGAAGGGTCTCAACCCGAAACGTCACCTATCCCTCTTCTCCACAGATTCTGTCTGTCCCACTGAGTTACTCCAGGATATTGTGTCTTTCCGGTTTAAACCAGCATCTGCAGGTCCTTCCTACACATATCTAAATGGTCTTTGCACCGAGACCTCATCCTGCTGGACTGAGCTGGATCTGAGTGAGGTAATTCCATCACCTGGAGATGAATCATTAGGAGTCCTCCTCCCAGTTACCTGTTTAATGGTCAGTGGACTCGCAGAGCAGAAGGTCCAAAACTCCAGAAAATAATGCTTTGAGCAGCTGGAAATAAAACCTTTCCAGGCAAACTCCACCAAGGACCATTTTCACCCCAGTTATCCCTTCTTCTCCCCTCTCTATTCAGACAGAACGTATAAAAGATTGAAAGCACTTAGCACCAGATTTAGGAATCGCCTCTTTCCCCACTGGTATCGGACTACTGAACAATTACAATGTCATAGCGTCAGACAACATGGAAACAGGCCTTTCGGCCCAACTTGCCCATGCTGACCAAGGTGCCCCATCTACACTAGTCCCATCTGCCTGCGTTTGGCCCATATAACTCTAAACCCTTCCTATCCAAATATCTGTTAAATGTTGATATAGTTCCTGCCTCAACCACCTCCTCTGGTGCTCGTTCCATATACCTATTACCCTCTGTGTGAAGAGGGTTCTCAGAAACAAATGTGTAGCCCTGATCTTCCAATCTACCTCATTGCACCCCCTGCACTTTAAAAAAAAATCTGCACTTTCTCTTTAACTGTAATGCTATATTTTACACTCTGGTATTTTTCTATTTGCATTGTCGTTCATGCTTGTGTGTGGCTGTGACTGTACTCATGTTAGAATTGACTGGATCACAGGCAAAACAAAGCTTTACACAGTATCTCGACACACATGCCAATAATCGACCAATATCAACTGTTTCTCCATCTGCTGCTTTCTTCTCACTGGCTCTCGGCCCGGCACTGTCTTAGATTAATCTCATCCTTGGCAAAACCCCAACTAATCTTTGCAGGGCCTCCTTCATCACAGCCTCTCCGCCCCAATCCATCAGTCTTTTGACTGCAGCCGTTTCTTACCAGGACGAACTGTACAATCCTCTCCATTTTTGATGCCCTGGTCCTTATTCCTCAGCTTTGTGACACCAGTTGGAAAGACCTGGTGGGCCTGTGGAGACTGCTGGGTCAGAGCAGCCTCACCCGCCCAGACGTAGTGCAGCCCATGGAGTGCAGCAGCAGTGCCTCGCCTGTGGCCCCGTTGTTCGGCAGCCCCGGCCAGCTGTCCAACCAGAGACTGGCCCCTGCTCATACCGTGAGGCACCAGAGAACCAGAGAGGAGGAGGACACAGAAACGCAGACAATAGGTGCAGGAGTAGCCATCCGGCCCTTCGAACCAGCACAACCACTCAATATGATCATGGCTGATCATCCAAAATAGGTACCCCGTTCCTGCTTTCTCCCCATATCCCTTGATTCTGTTAGACTTAAGAGCTCTATCTAGCTCTCTCTTGAAAACATCCAGTGAACCTGCCTCCACCGGCCTTCCGTGGCAGAGAATTCCACAGATTCACAACTCTCTGGGTGAAGAAGTTTTTCCTCATCTCAGTCCTAAATGGCCGACCCCCTTATTCTTAAACTGTGTGACCCCTGGTTCTGGACTCATTTTTTCTGGAACATGTTTTCTGCTTCTAGCCTGTCCAATCCCTTAAGAAGGACTGAGATGAGGAAAAACTTTTTCACCCAGAGAGTTGGGAATCTGTGGAATTCTCTGCCACAGAAGGCAGTGGAGGCCAATTCACTGGATGTTTTCAAGAGAGTTAGATCATATTGAATGGCGGTGCTGGCTCGAAAGGCCGAAAGGCCTACTCCTGCACCTATTTTCTATGTTTCTATGTAAAATGTGGAAGGAAGGAACTGCAGATGCCGATTTACAAAAAAGAAACACAAAGTGTTGGGAGTAACTCAGCGGGTCAGGCAGCACCTCTGGAGAACCAGCTGATAGGTGACATTTCATGGAAGGGTCTCCTATCATCTCCCAAAACATCTCCTATCCACGTTCTCCAGAGGTGCTGTCCTACCCGCTGAGTTACTCCAGCATTTTGTGTTTTAGTTGTAGGATGGAACTGCAGGTGCTGGTTTAAACCAAAGATAGACACAAAATGCTGGAGGAACTCAGCAGGACAGGCAGCATCTCTGGAGAGAAGGAGTGGGTGACGTTTCGGGTCGAGACCCTGTCGACTCATTTGGTTGCATGGAATGTCTGGAGGGTGAAATGGTCAGATGCTCCCTCTGGTGGGCGAGTGGTCAAATGCAGCGTCTAAACATAGACACCAAGTGCTGGAGTAACTCAGCCGGTCAAGCAGCATCTATGGAGAACATGGAGAGGTGACGTTTCAGGTCGGGACCTCTCTGCACACTGGAGGCTGTGAGTTCACAGGCGGTGAGATTGGAGTGGGTAGGTCAAGATGGTTGATGTCTTGCTGGCCGTTGGGAATAAATGTTCCAGAGTGGGGAGAGAGGTAGGGGGAGAGGAGGGGGAGAGAGGGGGGGAGAGAAGGGGACGAGGGAGAGAGGGGGAGGGGGGAGAGGGGAGAAGGGGGGGGAGAGGGAGAGAAGGGGGGGAGAGAAGGGGGGAGAGAGAGGGGGAGAGAGAAGGGGGGGGAGAAGGGGGGGGAGAGAAGGGGGGGAGAAAGGGGGGGAGAGAAGGGGGGGGAGAGGAGAGAAGGGGGGAGAGGAAGGGGGGGAGAGAAGGGGGGAGAGAGAAGGGGGGGGAGAAGGGGGGGGGAAGAGGAGGGGGAGAGAAGGGGGGGAGAGAAGGGGGGGGGGGGGGGGAGAGAAGGGGGGAGAGAAGGGGGGAGAGAAGGGGGAGAGAGAAGGGGGGGGGAGGAGAAGGGGGGGGAGAGAAGGGGGGGGAGAGAAGGGGGGGGAGAGAAGGGGGGGGGAGGGAGAAGGGGGGGAGAAAGGGGGGGGAGAGAGAAGGGGGGGGAGAGAGAAGGGGGGGAGAGAGAGAAGGGAGAGATAGTGAGGGGAGAGAGGGGGGGAGAGAGAGAGGGGGGAAGAGAAAGGGGAGAGAGGGAGGGGGAGAGGGAAGGCGAGGAGAGAGAGAGGGGGATGGAGAAGGCCGGGAGGGGTGAGAGAGGGGGAGAGAGAAGGGGGGGAGAGAAGGGGGAGAGAGAAGGGGGAGAGAGAAGGGGGGGGAGAGAAGGGGGGAGAATGGGGGGGAGGAGAAGGGGGGGGGGGGGGGGGAAGGGGGGGGAGAGAAGGGGGGGGGGGAGAGAAGGGGGGGGAGAGAAGGGGGGGGAGAGAAGGGGGAGAGAGAAGGGGGGGGAAAGGGGGGGGGGAGAGAGAAGGGGGGGGGGGAGAGAAGGGGGGGGAGAGAAGGGGGGGGGAGAGGAGAGAAGGGGGGAGAGAGGGGGGGGGGAGAAGGGGGGGGGGGGAGAGAAGGGGGGGAGAGAAGGGGGGGAGAGAAGGGGGGGAGAGAAGGGGGGAGAGGAAGGGGGGGGAGAAGGGGGGGAGAGAAGGGGGGAGAGAGAAGGGGGGAGAGAAGGGGGGGGAGAAGGGGGGGAGAGAAGGGGGGGAGAGAAGGGGGGGAGAGAAGGGGGGGAGAGAGAAGGGGGGAGAGAGGAGAGAAGGGAGGAAGGGGGGGGAGGAGGGGGGGGAGAAGGGGGGGAGAGAAGGGGGGGAGAGAAGGGGGGGGAGAGAGAAAGGGGGGGGGGGAGAGAAGGGGGGGGGGAGAGAAGAGGGGGGGGGGGAGAGAAGGGGGGGGGAGAGAAGGGGGGGGAAGAGAAGGGGGGGGGGAGAGAGGGGGGGAGAGAGAAGGGGGGGATGAGAGGAGAAGGGGGGGGAGAGAGAAGGGGGGAGAGAGAGAAGGGGGAGAGAGAAGGGGCAGAGAGATGGGGGAGAGAGAGAGAGGGGGAAGGAGAAGGGAGAGAGAGAGAGAGGGGGGAGAGAGAAGGGGGGTAGGGAGAGAGAGAGGGGGGGGGGGAGGGGGGGGAGAGGGGGGGGAGGGAGAGAGGGGCGGGGGAGGGGGGAGGGGAGGGAGGGAGATGGATTGAGGAGAGAGAGAGTGAGAGGGTAGAGAGACAGGGGGGCAGAGTGAGAGGGGCAGAGATATAGAAGGGGGGAGAGAGAAGGGGGGAGAGAAGAGAGAGGAGAGGGATGGAGAGAGGGGGAGAAAAAGGGGGAGGAGGAGCGAGGAGGAGAGAGGTCAGAGAGAGGGGGGAGAGAGTGGGGAGAGGAGGGGGAGAGGAGGGGGGAGAGAAGCGGGTAGAAGGGGGGGAGGGGTGGGAGAGGACATGGAGGGAGAGACTGAGGGGGAGAGAGAAGGGGGGAGAGAGGGGGAGAGAGAGAGGGGAGAGAGAGATGGGGAGAGAGATGGGGAGAGAGATGGGGACAGACTGGGGAGAGATGGGGGCGAGGGGTTGAGATGAGAGGAGAGAGTGTGGAGAGGGGGTGAAAGAGATAGAGGGAGACAGGAGGGGGAGAAAGGGGGAGTAGATTCCCCCCTCCCTACAGTTTGAGAGGGTGCGTAGGCTCAGACTCCATTCGCTGGAGAGCTGGAGGATGAGGGCTGAATGTGGAGGTGTACGTTTTCACACTTCTGTACCTCTGGCCCGATGGGAGAGGGGAGAAGAGGGAGTGGCCGGGGGGAGGTCAGGTTAAGGGGTCGTATTCACTCCTTAGTTACTCTTTTGCCCTTCATATCCCATTGGATTCTTCGTGACCCTCTGTGTCACAATTATCTCATGGTGACTTTGAGTCTTACAGCATGGAAACAGACCCTTCTGCCCAACTTGCCATTCCAACTGAGATGGCCCATCTAAGCCAAACCCATTTACCCACCTTTGGCCCCTTGGCGTTTCCCCCTAAACCTTTCCTATCCGTGTACTTGCCCTAATATCTCTTAAACGTTGTTCCTGTACCTGCCTCAGCTCCTACCTCTGGCATGTCCCATTTGTGCCCTCCTGATCTCCCGCTGAAGTTCACTCCGACAACCTCTCTGAGCCAGAAGGGATTCATTAGATCCCCCTGACTTCTGCAGTTCCAGCCGCGGTGGAGATGGGTCCTGAGTTGAAGGACAAGGAGGAGGTCACGGGAGGAGAGGAAAGAAACAGTGTCGCGGTGGAGAATATGGAACAGCCACGGGCAGTGAGATTAGTTGATCATTTTCCAAGAAACCTCGGAATGAGAAACAGCGTGCAAGAAACTATCGAATTGTTTTAGAAACCTATCCGGTTTACTGATGGCCTTCGGAAAACAAATCTGCCAACGTTGACGTTTAGATAGTTGAAATCAGGCAGGCCCGTTGAGGAATATAACGCTAGCAGGAAAGGACTCAAGCGGACCTTTAGAGGGGCTAAAGGCGGTCATGAAATGCCATTGGAGAGTTGGATTCAAGAAAATCCCAAGGCTTTTTAGTTTAGTTGACTTTAATTTAGTTTAGTTTAGTTTAGAGATACAATGTGGAAACAGGCCCTTCTGCCCATCGAGTCCGCACCGACCAGCGACCTCCGCACACTAAAGGGCCTGTCCCACTTGAGCAAAGAATTTGTGAATCCCAAAATCCTGGGGCACCGCGCGCGACCGTGCATCACTGCTTACGCCACCACGCCTCACCACACGCCATGCGCGTGTAATGCATGCCATGCGCGCATCACGTGTGCGACATGCGTCGTGGCACGTAAATGATGAAATAACACCCAAGTGGGACAGGCCCCTCTGTCTTTGTCTGAAGTAGGGTCTCGACCTGAAATGTCACACATTCCTTCTCTCCAGAGATGCTGCCTGACCCGCTGAGTTACTCCAGCATTTTGATCCTGTCTTCAGTGTAAACCAGCATCTGCAGTTCCTTCCCACACAAAGGGTAAATATGATTCACTGCAACAGCAGCCTGCATTCATATAGCTCCTTTAACATTGTAATAGTCACAACACTTTTCACGGGGTAGATATCAGGGCAGCACGGTCAAAAGATCATGTAATTAAAACGGAACTGCAAATGCTTTGGTTTATACCAAAGATAGACACAAAATTCTGGAGTGACTCAGCGGGACAGGCAGCATCCCTGGAGAAAATGGATAGTTGACGTTTCGGGACGGGAGTCTGTAGAAGGGTCCCAACCCGAATCATCACCTGGGCATATTCTCCAGGGGTTATCAGCATCATCTTAATGAGGGAGAGAAGAGGATGTGTATTGTTGAGGTAGGAGACCTGGGACCCAGGCAGCTGATGTGGTGGTTGCCAAGGGTGAAGAGGGGGGAAATGTGGGCTGGACAAGGTGCAATGTGGACCGCAATACTCTCAGAGGATCATAGATGTGGAGGGGGAACCCGAATGGCCAGGAGCAAAGATGACGTATGTGTGCGTGTATGTATATACACAAGTATGTGTGTATATATAGATGTATGTGGATATGTACACACACTGAACTTGTTTATTATATAGTTTACAGTGTATTATATTTACATATTGTGTTGTGCTGCTGCAAATAAGAATGTCATTGTTCTATCTGAGACAAATGACCATAAAACTCTCTTGACTCTTGATGTTATTTTCCTGCACAGCATTCAGGCAGAAGTTACAAAAGCTTGGCCCACGCACCGCCAGATTCAAGAACCATTTCTTCCCTGCTGTATTCAGATTACTGAACATAAGGTAGATCTGCCGACCTACCTCATTGTGGCCCGTGCACTTTTTTAAAAAATCTGCACTTGCAGTGTAACTGACGGTGAAATGAACGTTTTGGGATGGCAGTGAGAACCAGGAGTCTACTCATTGGGAGGGCACGGAGGTGCACAGTGCAGTTCACCATCCAGGCCTGCGGCCACGGTGGCTCAGCGGTGGAGTTAGTGTGCTGGGCGGTGTGGACTCGGTGGGCCAAAACGGCCTGTTTCCGCACGGTATCTCTCCACACCCATAAACAAAACTAAACCTCCTCTGCTGTGGCCACGTTGGTCACTGCGTGCCAATGTGCAACACTTTGAAACATGACTGCACACTGGTGCAACGCAGTGGGTAAAGCTACTGCCTCACGGCCCCAGAGACACGGGTTCAATCCCGACCTCGGGCGCCGTCTGTGTGCGGAGTTTGCACGTTCTCTTCGTGACCACGTGGGTTTCCTCCGGGTGCTCCGGGTTCCTCCCACATCCCAAAGAGTTTTGCAGGTTTATTGACTGTATGTAAAACTGCTGTTACCCCTAGTGTGTAGGAGGTTGATGAGAATGTAGACCTAGTGTGAACGGGTGATCGCTGGACAACACGGACTCGGTGGGCCGAAGGGCCTGTTTCCATGCTGTATCTCTAAACTGAACTAGTCTGAACGGGTGATCAATGGTCAGCATGGACTCAGTGGGCTGAAGGGCCTGTCTTTTCAATCAATCCAATGACAGTGCTATGCACAGACTGTGAGGAGCTTTGGGGCAGGGAGGGTGGGGTGAGCGGGCCACGGCAGCAACATAGGCCTGGTACCTGAATGAGGAGCTGTCCCCAGCAGCTGAGCAACAGGGCGAGACGGAGCAGTGCCGGTCCAGGCTGGTGCGGGCGAGGGCTGGAGGCCGCGGGTTCTTGGTCCCGCCACAGCGTCCAGCGCCCAGACACTCCCAGGCGGCCTGTCCCGAGGGTTCGGCCGATCGGACACCCGTCCCGGCCCTGCAAGGAGAGAGGAGAGGGTCTCAGCAGGGGGCGGGAGGGCTCGGGTCAGTCCGCGCGGCTTAATTCTGGCCGGGCACCCCGAGCTGAGGGCCGCACTGGAGGAGATGGGACGCAAGGCCCTTCGGCCCATCGGGTCGCTGCTGACCATGAGTCACCCGATCTCACTAGTTCTATGTTTAGTTTATCGATACAGTATGGAAACAGGCCCTTCGGCCCACCGAGTCCATGCTGACCCTCGATCACCCACTCTCACTGGTTCCATGTTTAGTTTAGAGAAACAGCATAGAAACAGGCCCTTCAGCCCACCGAGTCCATGCTGACCCTCGACTACCCATTCATACTATTTCTATATTATCCCAGTTTCTCATCCACTCCCTACACACTAGAAGCAATTAAACCGACACACCTGCATGTGGGACAAAATTGGAGCACCCGGAGGAAACCCACGTGGTCACGGGGAGAGCCTGCAAACTCCACACAGACAGCACCCGAGGTCAGGATCAAACCCGGGACCCTGGCACTGGGAGACAACGGCTCGACCAGTTGCTCCACCTTGCCCCCACCGTGCAGTCGCTTTGGAAGAGTTGCGCCACGGACTCACGGTGACCACCAACACGCCCGCGGTAGATATTATGGTGACGGAGACTTGTTCTGAACCCACACTGCAGGGCAGAGAAACAGGCCCTTTCTGCCCACTAGCCAAAGGGGTGCCCACTGCCCCTCTCCACCAGATGACAGTAACAAGATGGGGCCACCTCAAAAGGTTAACAGACAGTAACCTCCCCCCATCCCACCAAAACCAAGGTCCCAACCTGAACTGGCAAATTCAAACCCAAACAACACCAACCATGTGTAAAAAGGAACTGCAGGTGCTGGTTTACACTGAATAAAGACACAAAATGCTGGAGTAACTCAGCGGGTCAGGCAGCATCTCTTGAGAAAAGTAATGGGTTACATTTCAGAACGAGACCCGTCTCCGGACCGTATCCCTGTAGTCCAAGGATGCTGCCTGACCCGCTGAGTTACTCCAGCACTTTGTGTCTTCTTCCGTAAACCAGCATCTGCAGTTCCTTGTGGCTACAAAGTACGAAGTGGTGTACAGGACCTTGAGCCAAGGGGAACTGTGTGTAGCAAGTAGACTTGGAACCGCTGCAAAGTGGCTGAAATATTGTTGCCAAAAGCACACACTCCCTCGACCAAGAGGTGGACAGCAGAAAGAGATAGCAAAGACAAAACGCTGCAGGATCTGGAGAAGATGAACACTGGAAATAGCAGGTAACACAGGAAATAGACGATAGACACAAAAAGCTGGAGTAACTCAGCGGGTCAGACAGCATCTCTGGAGCAGACCATCTCAATTTCATCCAGAGATGCTGCCTGACCTGCTGAGTTACTCCAGCTTTTGTAAGAAGGAACTGCAAATGCTGGAAAATCGAAGGTAGACAAAAATGCTGGAGAAACTCAGCGGGTGAGGCAGCATCTATGGAGCGAAGGACTTCTTCCACTCTGAAGAAGGGTCTCGCCCCGAAATGTTGCCTATTTCCTTCACTCCATAGATGCTGCCTCACCCGCTGAGTTTCTCCAGCATTTTTGTCTACCAGCTTTTTTGAGTTCAGTTCAATACATGATTACAATCGAGCCAAAAACGTAATTTTGTTTGAACTTTGAATTTAATGACATAATTAAAATATCTTGTATCTTTTATCCGCAGTGTACCAATACATGATAAAGGGAATAACCGGAATAATATTTAGTTTAGAGTTTAGAGGTACAGTATTGAAACAGGCCCTTCGGCCCACCGGGTCCGTACCGACTAGCGATCCCCGCACATTAACACAACCCTACTAGGGACAATTTTTACATTTACAAAGCCAAGTCACGTACAAATCTGTACGTCTTTGGAGTGTGGTAAGAAGCTGAAGATCTCGGAGTAAACCCACGCAGATCACGGGGAGAACGTGCAAACCCTGTATGGATAGCACTCATGGTCGGGATGGAACCCAGGTCTCCGGCGTTGCATTCGCTGTAAGGCAGCAACTCTACTGCTGCGCCACCGTGACTGCTTAGTGCAAGATAACGCCAGTAAAGTCCGGTCAAACATAGTCCGAGGGACTCCAATAAGGTGGATGGAAGTTCGTGACCACTCTCTGGTTGTGGTAGGATGGTTCAGTTGCCTGATAACAGCGGGGAAGAAACTGGTCCCGGATTCTGGAGGTGTGCGTTAATGAAGGCTGTGAGCTTGACTCTGTGTAAGCAGCATAGCCATGGCCTAATCTCACGGGGCGTAAGTGGAACAAGGTCACATTCCCAGCAGAGAGAGCTGGCCAGCACATTGTCACATAGCAGCAAGTTTACGTGAGAGGTCAGAGGCTCTCGAATGAAACACTGCATCAGCAGATGCCAGGAATTATTCAGCTTCCTTCACAGAGAGGATGGTGCCGGCAAGTTGATTAGTTTAGTTTGGTTTAGTGGGTCTCGACCCGAATCGTCACCCATTCCTTCGCTCCAGAGATGTTGCCTGTCCCGCTGAGTTACTCCAGCATTCTGCCATTATCTTCGGAGTAAACTAGCATCTGCAGTTCCTTCCTACATGTTTAGTTTAGTTTGGTTTGGAGTTACAGCACGGAAACAGGCCCTTCGGCCCATCTAGTCCATGCCGACCATCGATCACCCGTTCACATTAGTTCTGCACTATCCCACTTTCTCATCACCTCCCTACACACGCGGGGCAATTTACAGACGCCCCAGGAACAGCCGGAGAAGAGGTGTCTGAGAGTGGGCTCGACTGCGGAGATCTCGAAAGAACTGCCAACAACCGCATGAGGAGGAGGACATTTGTCAATGGCCTCTACTCCCTAGAGGAGCAAAAGGCTTAAGAAGAAGAAGAAAGAGTCTACAACTTGTTGCCCGACTGAAGAGACTACCAGCAACATGTGGTGACAAACTAGTCGCCTGTAGTTTGCTAAAAGATCACCTAAGTGGGACAGGGCCATTACTCCAGCATTTGGTGCCTAGCAGCCCCTCTCGGTCATGGTCCACAGATGGCGCAATGGGCTAAGTGTTCGGCTGGCGACCGGAAGGTAGCCGGTTCGAATCCCGCTTGGAGTGCATACTGTCGTTGTGTCCTTGGGGCAAGACACTTCACCAACCTCTGCCTGCGTGTGAATGTGTGTGAATGTGTGCGAGTGACTGGTGGTGGTCGGAGGGGCCGGGGGCGCAGATTAGCAGCCACGCTTCCGTCAGTCTGCCCCAGGGCAACTGTGGCTACAGAAGTAGCTCACCACCACCGAGTGTGACTGAGGAGTGAATGAATAATGCGATGTAAAGTGCCTTGAGTATCTAGAAAGGCGCTATATAAATCCCATCCATTATCATGACTGACCATGGGTGATGCAAGATGCTGGTCGGATGCAAGCCTGGGCCATGTTGTATGGTTGCCCTCTCCACTTCGCTGATCGATCCAAAGGACCAACAGGGCCGTTACAGTTCGGGCACCAGCGCCCGTTGCAGGAGCTGCCAGAGCGAGGTTGTAGACAACGACGACAAACTGCCTTAGGGGCACCGACTCCGGATTTTCTTGAGGTTTACTCCTGGAGCATTTTCCATGCAGCCACAAGGCAGTGGAGGTTTTAAATCAGAGTTTACCCTCTCCTAGATGGGCCGCCTTCCCAGGCTGACGAGCCCCATCTGCCCGAGACTCGTGGGGGCGGGAGAGCCCACCTTCCCGTGCAGGTCTATAGCACCTGCCCACTGCCCACTACACCTAAGATAGCATTTGGTGCCGATACTAGGTGTAAACCAGCATCTGCAGTCCCTCCCACACCCTGTTTAAGAAGGAACTGCAGATGCTAAAAAATCGAAGGTACACACAAAAATGCTGGAGAAACTCAGCAGGTGCAGCAGCATCTATGGAGCGAAGGAAATAGGCAACGTTTCGTCCCGAAACGTTGCCTATTTCCTTCGCTCCATAGATGCTGCTGCACCTGCTGAGTTTCTCCAGCATTTTTGTGTACATTCCTACAAGGATTGTATTCCAGGACAAGGGGTCACAGCTTAAGGATAAGGGGGAAATCCTTTAAAACCGAGATGAGAAGAACTTTTTTCACACAGAGAGTGGTGAATCTCTGGAACTCTCTGCCACAGAGGGTAGTTGAGGCCAGTTCATTGGCTATATTTAAGAGGGAGTTAGATGTGGCCCTTGTGGCTAGGGGGATCAGGGGGTATGGAGAGAAGGCAGGTACGGGATACTGAGTTGGATGATCAGCCATGATCATATTGAATGGCGGTGCAGGCTCGAAGGGCCAAATGGCCTACTCCTGCACCTAATTTCTATGTTTCTATGTTTCTACACCCTTCTTGAATCATCAGCCAAATATCCCGTTCAAGCTCCAGATAGTTTTGTTCAGCTTAGTGTTGAGATACAGTGTAGAAACTGGCCCTTCGACCCACCGAGTCCACACCAACCATCAATCTCCCGTGCACTAGTCCTATTCCCCACACACAAACACCAGACCCATGCCCGCACACTGTATTCAATCATTTGCACATCACAAAGTGCTGGGGGACATCAACAGGTCAGGCAGCATCTGCGGAGGGAATGGGGAGAGGACGTTTCAGGTCTGAAGAAGAGTCCAGCCCAGTCTGATTGATTGTGTTAGGAACTGCAGATGCTGGAATACACCGAAAATGGACACAAAATTCAGGAGTAACTCAGCGGGTCAGACAGCCTCTCTGGAGAGAAGGAATTTATATAATGGGTAACGTTTTGGGTCGAGACCCTTCTTCGGGCAAAGCTGGTCGGCTGAAAGTACAACTTCTTGTTGCAAGAAGATCTGTTACAGACTCGTCACTTCGAGACTTCCACCACCCGACCCGTGGAGCTGGAGACCACCACCCGACCCGTGGAGCTGGAGAACGCCAGGTAAGCCCCGGGGCTGGAGACCATCAGCAGAGCCGCGGGGCTGAAGACCGCCTGCGGAGTAACGCAGACGCGGAGCAACGGAGCGGCAGAACACCAGCGCGCACCAAGCCAGCTCGGCCCACCAGAAGCACCAACAGACGGCGACGGGTACGAAAACACCGCCGGGGACGCAGAGGTGGGTTAAAGGCCAGGTTAGAGCTAGCCCCACACATGGCAGCGATTCCTAGCCTTTTCCTCGCCAACGTGCGCTCACTGGCAAACAAAATGGATGAACTCCAGCTAAGGATCACCTCCCTCAACCGGATCAAGGACTGCAACATCTTGATCTTCACTGAAACTTGGCTCAACACTGACGTTCCTGACAGCGCCATCCAGCTATCGGGGCGTCATTTACTCCGAGCAGACAGGACATCAGACTCTGGTAAGACCAGAGGGGGGGGTCTGTGCATTTATGTAAACAAAGCATGGTGCACGGACTCCACCATCATCGAGAGTCACTGCTCAGCTAACCTTGAATTCCTCTTGGTTAGATGCAGACCGTTCTATCTGCCCAGAGAGTTCACCTCCACTGTTGTGACTGCAGCCTACATCCCTCCTGATGCTAATGCCAAGCTTGCAATGAAAGAGCTGCATACTGCCATTAGCAAACAACAGACTCACAACCCTGAGGCAGCCTTCATTGTTGCGGGTGACTTCAATCACTCCAACCTGAAGACTGTACTCCCCAAATTCCACCAACATGTATCCTTCCCCACTAGAGTAGACAAGACACTGGACAAAGTCTACACCAACATGGCTGAAGCTTACAAAGCCATCCCCCTCCCCCACCTTGGTCAGTCTGATCACGTCTCATTGTTCCTGCTCCCTAAGTACTCCCCACTCATCAGACGGGTTAAACCAACTGTAAGGACAGTTAAAGTCTGGTCAGAGGAAGCGGACTTCACACTTCAGCAGTGTTTTGGAAACACTGACTGGAAGGCGTTTGCAGCCCAGGCCACCCTTGACTCTCACACGGACATTGATTCCTATACATCCTCTGTTCTGGACTTTATAAACTCCACCATCAATAGTGTCACCTCCCTCAAACAGGTGACCATATACCCGAATCAGAAGCCATGGATGAACAGCGAGGTCAGGCTACTGCTGAAAGCACGGGACACCGCTTTCAGGTCAGGCGATGCTCGAGCCTACAGTTCATCCAGGGCTAACCTGAAGAGGGGCATCAGGAAGGCCAAGCACTGCCATAAGCTCAGGATTGAGGAGCACTTCTACAACAACTCCGACCCCCGACGCATGTGGCAAGGCATCCAGGCCATCACGGACTACAGACCCTCCAACATCACCCCCACATCCAGCGACGCCTCCTTCCTTGAGGAGCTTAATCACTTCTATGGCCGCTTCGACAGGGACAATCTAGAGACAGCCATCAAGGCTGTGCTACCTGCCGATCACCAACCCCTCACACTCACCCCCTACGACGTGTACGTGGCACTGAGTAGGACTAATGCACGTAAGGCTGCTGGCCCTGACGGCATCCCCGGGCGCGTGCTCAGTGCCTGTGCTGCGCAGCTGACAGACGTCTGGACTGACATCTTCAACCTGTCACTTGCCCCAGCAGTTGTCCCCACTTGCCTTAAAGCCACCTCCATCGTGCCAGTGCCAAAACACTCCACTGCGGCAAGCCTCAACGACTTCCGCCCAGTTGCACTTACCCCCATCATCACCAAGTGCTTCGAGAGGCTGGTCCTGGCACACCTCAAAAGCTGCCTACCCCCCACACTGGATCCCTATCAGTTTGCCTACCGCAAGAACAGGAGTACGGAGGATGCCATCTCAACGGCACTTCACTCCGCCCTCTCCCACCTTGACAACAGAGACACTTATGTAAGAATGCTGTTCATCGATTACAGCTCAGCATTCAACACCATTATTCCATCAAAACTGATCACCAAACTCGGTAACCTGGGCATCGACCCCTCCCTCTGCAACTGGATACTGGACTTTCTAACCAACAGACCCCAGTCTGTGAGGTTAGACAAGCACACCTCTTCAACCCTCACCCTGAACACCGGCGTTCCACAGGGCTGCGTGCTGAGCCCCCTCCTCTACTCCCTCTTCACCTATGACTGCACACCTGTACATGGTACTAACACCATCATCAAGTATGCAGATGATACAACGGTGATTGGCCTCATCAGCAACAACGATGAGCTGGCCTACAGGGAGGAGGTCCAGCACTTAGCAGCATGGTGCGCTGACAACAACCTGGCCCTTAACTCCAAGAAGACCAAGGAGCTCATTGTAGACTTCAGGAAGTCCAGAGGTGGCACGCACACCCCCATCTACATTAACGGGACGGAGGTGGAACGTGTTTCTAGCTTCAGGTTCCTGGGAGTCAACATCTCCGATGACCTCTCTTGGACCCACAATACCTCTACTCTGATCAAGAAGGCTCATCAGCGTCTCTTCTTCCTGAGGAGACTGAAGAAGGTCCATCTGTCTCCTCAGATCCTGGTGAACTTCTACCGCTGCACCATCGAGAGCATCCTTACCAACTGCATCACAGTATGGTATGGCAACTGCTCTGTCTCCGACCGGAAGGCACTGCAGAGGGTGGTGAAAATTGCCCAACGCATCACCGGTTCCACGCTCCCCTCCATTGAGTCTGTCCAAAGCAAGCGCTGTCTGCGGAGGGCGCTCAGCATCGCCAAGGACTGCTCTCACCCCAGCCATGGACTGTTTACCCTCCTACCATCCGGGAGGCGCTACAGGTCTCTCCGTTGCCGAACCAGCAGGTCGAGGAACAGCTTCTTTCCGGCGGCTGTCACTCTACTAAACAACGTACCTCGGTGACTGCCAATCACTCGGTGACTGCCGGACACTTATTATTTATTTTTTATTCAAATCGTTTGCTATGTCGCTCTTCAAGGGAGATGCTAAATGCATTTCGTTGTCTCTGTACTGTACACTGACAATGACAATTAAAATTGAATCTGAATCTGAATCTCTGAATCTGAGATAGCTTGCATAAATGCCGAATCATTGGGCAGATGCAATAACGTGAAGAAAGGCAGTGTTTGTCCTTTTCGAAGCCCAAGGGCTTAACTTGTGCTCGTGACTTGGCTGAGACACTCCGCACTTAGTATCACGTTACTGTCAGTTCTTTTTCACTTTGGATGTCAAATGAGATTTTCCTTTTAGCACTCCATTAGCACAGAAGGCCATTCGGCCCATCAGAACAATGCTAGCCCCCCTAGAGAGCTATCCCATCTGTCCCATTCCCCCTATCGCCCTGCGACTCCAAGATTCAAGATTCAAGATTCAATTTATTTGTCATTTGGAGCCCCTTGAGGTCCAAACGAAATGCCGTTTCTGCAGCCATACATTACAAACAAATAGACCCAAGACACAACATAATTTACATAAACATCCATCACATCGCTGTGATGGAAGGCCAAAAAAACTTATCTCTCCACTGCACTCCCCCCCCCCCCCCCCGATGTCAGAGTCAAAGTCAAAGCCCCCGGCTGGCGATGGCGAATGTCCCGCGGCCATTAAAGCCACGCCGGGTGGTGCAAGGTCGCACACCGGGTTATTGATGTTGGAGCCCCCGGCGTGCGCTCGCAGAGTCCCGCGGCCATTCCAAGCCGCGCGGGGCGGTGATGTCAGGCCCCGCACCAGGAGCTCTTCAACCCCGCAACTCGGGCGGGAGAAGTCGCCGTTGCGGGAGCCCTGAAAAGCGGTCTCCCTCCAGGGACCTGCGGGCTCCCGGTGCCGCCGTCCGCCAGACCCGCAGTTGCAGCCTCCGAATCTTCGGAGGTCGGGCCGCAGCAGCAGCAGCAGCGCTCCACCACCGCTCCACCCGCTCTGGACTCGGCCAGCTCCGCGACGGTGAGGTGAGTCGTCGGCACCAGAGTCCCATTCCTTTGCCCCCCACATTTACTTTACGACGAAGCTCAGCACGGGAGCACCTCAAGGCTGCGTGCTCAGCCCCCTGCTGTACTCACTCTATACTCATGACTGCGTAGCCGGTCCAAGTGCGAACTCCATCATCAAGTTCGCTGATGACACCACTGTTGTGGGACGTATCACTGATGGAGACGAGTCAGAGTATAGCAGTGAGATCGACCGTTTAACCAAATGGTGCCAGCACAATAACCTGGCCCTCAACACCAGCAAAACCAAGGAACTGATTGTGGACTTTGGAAGGGGTAGAGGGGTAGAATGGGGACCCATAATCCCATCTATATCAACGGGTCAATGGTGGAAAGGGTCAAGAGCTTCAAATTCCTGGGCGTGCACATCTCTGAAGATCTCTCCTGGTCCGAGAACACGGATGTAATTATAAAGAAAGCTCATCAGTGCCTCTACTTCCTGAGAAGATTACGGAGAGTCGGTATTGTCAAGGAGGACTCTCTCGAACTTCTACAGGTGCACAGTAGAGAGCATACTGACCGGGTGCATCATGGCTTGGTTCGGCAACTTGGGCGCACTGGAGCGGAAAAGACTACAAAAAGTAGTAAACACTGCCCAGTCCATCATCGGCTCTGACCTCCCTTCCATCGAGGGGATCTATCGCAGTCGCTGCCTCAAAAAGGCTGGCAGTATCATCAAGGACCCACACCATCCTGGCCACACACTCATCTCCCCGCTACCTTCAGGTAGAAGGTACAGGAGCCTGAAGACTGCAACGACCAGGTTCAGGAATAGCTGCTTCCCCACAGCCATCAGGCTATTAAACCTGGCTCGGACAAAACTCTGAACATTAATAGCCCATTGCACTTTATCTGTTTATTTATGTGTGTATATATATATTCATTGGTATATGGTCACACTGATCAGTTCTGTTCTGGATTTATTCGTGCCTAATATGTTCTGTTGTGCTGAAGCAAAGCAAGAATTTCATGGTCCTATCTGGGACACATGACAATAAACTCTCTTGAATCTTGAATCTTTAGACCTTAGAGACACAACGTGGAAATAGGCCTTTCAGCCCACCAGGTCCCCCCACTAATTCTATCCTGCACACACCCCAGGTACAATTTACAGAGGGCCAATTAACATACAAACCTTCATGTCTTTGGAATGTGGGAGGAAACTCATGTGGTCACAAAGGGAACGTGCAAACTCCGCACGGACAGCACCGCAGGTCAGGATTGAACCTGGGTCTCTGGCGCTCTGAGGCAGCAACTCTACCACTGCGTGGTGGGGCCGGACTGTTGAACAAATGTCTGACGAAGGCTCTCCACCCAGAATGTTGCCTGTCCATTTCCCCCCGCAGATGCTAGGTTCTTCTCCACGTAATCTTTGACGCCCTTAGTAATCAGAAACATATCAATCTCTACTTTATACAAGCCCAATGTCTTGGCCTCCACAGCCGTCTGTGGCAATGAATTAGTCAAGGAAGAACATGCAAACTCCACACAGCCAGCACCCGAGGTCAGGATCGAATCCGGGTCTCTAGTGCTGTGAGGTATTAGCTCACCACCTGCGCCTCAGTACAGCCCCAAAACCACAGTCATAGAGTGATATAGTATGGAAACAGGCCCTTCGGCCCATCTTGCCCACACCGGCCAACATGTCCCAGCTACACTAGTCCCACCTGCCCGCGTTTGGTCCATATCCCTCCAAACCTGTCCTATCCATGTACCCGTCTAACTGTTTCCTAAACATTGGGATAGTCCCAGCCTCAACTACCTCCTCTGGCAGCTTGTTCCATACACCCACCACCCTTTGCGTGTAAAAGTTATCCCTCAGATTCCTATTAAATCCTTTCACCTTCACCTTGAACCCATGTCCTCTGGTCCTCGATTGATTCCCCTACTCTGGGCAAGAGATTCTGTGCATCTACCCGATCTGTTCCTTGCATGTTTTTACACACCTCCTCTGCAGTACCAGTGCCTCCATTCATCTGCAGCGGCACTGGGCCATGTTGACCTGCATGGAGCTACTGGCATGGAGTCAACGTTCACCTTCATTAACCTTAGCCTTCCTGAAGCTTAGACTGAGAAGGGTCTCGACCCGAAACGTCACTCATTCATTCTCTCTGGAGATGCTGCCTGCTCCGCTGAGTTACTCCAGCATTGTGTGTCTGTACACCTTGTGTTGGCTCGATTGTGATCATGTCTAGTCTTGCCGCTGACTGGTTAGCACGCAACAAAAAGCTTTTCACTGCACGTGACAATATTCAGTGGTCGGTTCAGAGTGCAGTTCACCGTCTCGCACTGTCTCCAGGTCTCACAGTGGTGTCGACCAAATAGCCATCATCACGGCATCAAGCCGCAGCTTGCTACCTCTCCCTGCACGTATCTCCCTGAGGAACTCATTGCCACGGACGGCTGTGGAGGCCAAGACATTGGGGATTTCGAAAGCGTAGATAGATATGTTCATGCTTAGTAAGGGGGGGGTCAAAGATTACGGGGAGAAGGCAGGAGAATGGGGTTGAGAGGGAAAAATAGATCAGCCGTGATCGATTGGCTGATCTATGGCTATAGATGATCTATATACTTGATGGGCTGAATGGCCTATTTCTTCTCCCATATCTTATGGTCTTATGGATCACGTGGGTTTCCTATGGGTGCGCCGGTTTCCTGCCACATCCCAAAGACGCATGGGTTTGTAGCTAAAGTGGCGTCTGTAAAATTGTCCCATAAATGTTTATTGAACGGATAGGAAAGTGTGATAACATAAAACCAGTGCAAATAGGCGGTCGATGGTCGGCATGGACTCGATGGGCCAAAGGGCCTGTATCTACGCTGTTTCTCTCTAAAAAGAAAATCATCCCATCATACAGACACTGCAAATTTAGCACGTACCTGCCAAAACACACACACACCCCTTCAATAAGCCAAGCGGAGGGAAGGAATGGGTGACGTTTCGGGTCGAGACCCTTCTTCAGACGGTCGGCCTGGAAGGTCACCCGTTCCTTCTCTCCAGAGATGCTGCCTGTCCCTGCTGAGCTACTCCAGCTTTTTGTGTCTATCTTCGGTTTAAACCTGCATCTGCAGTTCCTTCCCACACAATAAGCCAAACGGACCCTGGTCTGAAGATGACCGAGTCCGGACTCTGACCACCACTGCATTGGCGAATAATCACTAATGTGTAAAATGTACCACTGGCCTGCGATGGTACAAACTGTGCCCGCTGATACTCTGTCATTGAAACATTTGCTGTGAAAGTATTTCTGTGTTGTAGTTCGCTCACTTCACTGCACACTCCTTTGTTCTGTCCTGTTGCAACTTTCACCAAAGGCAGGGCTTCCTATTGTGCATGAAGGAAGTGCTGGTTTAAGCCAAAGATAGACACAAAACGCTGGAGTAACTCAGCGGGTCAGACAACATCGCCGGAGAAAAGGAATAGGTGACGTTTCGGGTCGAGACCCTTTTTCAGTCTGAGAGGATATCAGGGGAAAGGGAAACGAGATATATGACCTCGGTGAAAACCAAATATCCTATAGCGGAGCAAGATAGACCACTCCTGCTAAATGCAATGGGCTGATGTGTAGTACGCAACGGAGCAGAACGTGGGCCTTTTTTTCATCCATTTCAGTAACCGGACCCGACCCGCAGTGTAATCAACGTTGCAGGGGAACAGTTTGTGTTAATAAATTAAAATTCTGAAAATGAGAAGATTTTTACCAAATAACTTTTATTTTTACGAGGATGTTTCCGTCTCCGCACTAGTATCCTGTGGGATCTTTGGTGCGGAGACGGAAGCCGGTTATGGAAATGGGGCCTTAAATTACCCATGAATCTGCCCACGACCGTACTGTCTTTTTCGTCGAGTGGACTATCTTGCTCGCTGTAGGATCTTTGGTGAAAACAAGTTACCGACAATGAAACTCAACAAGACGATTTTGAAGTTGGTACCACACCCCCCCTTTCTCCATCCCTCCCCCGCCCGTCGTACCAACTTCAGTCGTCTTGTTCAGTCTCGTTGTCAGTAACTGGTTTTCACCTGGCTCACATCTACCAATGGCCTTTACCATCGTTTTACTTTTCTGCATATCTTTCATGCATTGTTCTATATCTCTCTACATCACTGTCTCGATCTCTCCTTTCCCCTTTCCCCCGACTCTCAGTCTGAAGGAGGGTCTCGACCCGAAACATCACCCACTCCTTCTCTCCAGAGATGCTGCCCGTCCCACTGAGTTACTCCAGCGTTTTGTGTCTATCAGAGGTTCCTATTGATTTCTCAGCTCAGTCGAGCAAACCTATTGGCAGTGTATTTACAGCGGACCTTACATCACCACACACCATTCTCTTGTCAAATACTTCAGCCGAGAATTAGATCCTTAAAGTGGGCCGTGCCAGTGGAGAGGTGAATGACAAGTTTGTTGGATTCAATGTCTCATCTCCCCAGTATCATGAAGGCCCAATGCAGTTAATAGAGGCCTTCCCCAGCTGCAATGGATGCTGGGACAGGCTGCCCTCCATAGATACCATTCCCTTCACACTCCATAGAAGCACTATAGTCCACATGCAACTCTCACCAACTTCTACAGATTTGTGTAGTTTAGAGATATAGGGCAGAAACAGGCCCTTCGGCCCACCGGGTCCGTGCCGACCAGCGATCCCCGCACATTAACACTTTCCTACACACACTAACGACAATTTACACATACACTAAGCCAATTAACCTACAAACCTGTATGTCTTTGGAGTGTGGGAGGAAACCGAAGATCTCGGAGAGATCACGGGGAGAACGTACAAACTCCATATAGACAGCGCCCGTAGCCGGGATCGAACTGTGGTCTCCGGCACTGTAAGGCAGCGACTCTACCACTGAGCCACCACTACCGATGCAGCGTAGAAAGCATTTTATCGGGATGGCATCACGGCACGGTTTGGGAACAGCTCCACCCAAGACCACAACAAATTGCAGAGAATTGTGGACGCAGCCCAGACCATCACACAAACCAACCTCCCTTCCATTGACTCCATCTACACCTCACGCTGCCTCGGCAAGGCCAGCAGCATAAATCAAGGGCCAGTCTCACCCCCTCTTCTCCCCTCTCCCATCAGCAAACTTAGTTTAGTTTAGTTTAGAGATACAGCACAAAAACAGGTCCTTCAGCCCATCGAGTCCCCACCGACCAGCGACCCCCCCCCACATTAACACTACCCTCCACACACTAGGGACGAAACATTAATACCAAGCCAATTAAACCGAAAGGAAACCAAAGATCTCAGAGAAACCCCACGCAGGCCACAGGGAATACGTACAAAGTCTGTACAGAGAGCCTCCTTAGTCAGAAGCAAGCAAGCAAGTTTATTTATATAGTACATTTCAGCAACAAGGTTTTACACAAAGCAATTAAAACTGTCATTAAAAAGAATAGGAAATAAAAACAAACTAAAATAGAATAAGACAAGTATAAAATACAAGAATAAAAGTCACAGTGCAGTGTAAAAAATGAATAATTATTTAATTTAATTTAAATCTGCGTCAAACAGGAAAGTCTTAGCCCCGATTTAAAATAACTGAGAGTTGGAGCGGACCTGCGTTTTGCTGGAAGTTTGTTCCATATATGTGGTGCATAAAAACTAAACGCTGCTTCTCCATGTTTAGTTCAGACTCTGGGGACAAAAAGCAGACCTGACCCAGACCACCTCAGAGGTCTGGATGGTTCATACTGTAGCAGAAGATCAGAAAAGTATTTTGGGCCTAAACCATTCAGTGCTTTATAAACTTAAACCCCTGTCCCACGGTACGAGTTCATTCCAAGAGCTCTCCCGAGTTTGCCCTGATTCCAACTCGGAGATTTACGGTAATGGCCACTCGTCGGTACTCGGGGCTCTCGTGGACATTTTTCATCATGTTGAAAAATCTTCACGAGTCCTCCCGTGCTTACCTGCCGTTAGCGAGTCTTCCCGAGTACCTGCCGTTAGCGTTACGAGCAGCTAAGTGACGTCCCCGAGCTCCGACGTACCCGCTACGTACATTCTCCGTGCTTACCACGAGTTTGATTTTTTTTTAACTCGGGAGAGCTCTTGGAATAAACTCTAACCGTGGGACAGTGTGTCTATATTCCATTTACTGTAAATCAGCATCTGCAGTTCCTTCATACACAATGACATTCTTCCTTGTAGCAGCACAACAGAATATGTCACCACAGTGCACTATAAACGAGAAAAAATAGTTCAATGTGTGTATATACACACACACACACACATATTCCTTGTTTCCACTGGACATTTAGTCAAGGTTAATAAATAAATGTGCTTCACCCCCTCTATCCTGAGTCTATCTTTGGACCAAACCAACATCTGCAGTTCTTTGATCCTATATTATTGATCAGTGATTGGCAATTAATCACAACTCTCGCCGCCCTTAAATTAACAGAATGCACATGGAAACAAGATGCAGGAGTAGGCCATTCGGCCCTTCGACTGCCATTCAATATGATCATGGCTGATCATAGAAACAAAGAAACATAGAAATTAGGTGCAGGAGTAGGCCATTCGGCCCTTCGAGCCTGCACCGCCATTCAATATGATCATGGCTGATCATCCAACTCAGTATCCCGTACCTGCCTTCTCTCCATACCCCCTGATCCCCTTAGCCACAAGGGCCACATCTAACTCCCTCTTAAATATAGCTAATGAACTGGCCTCAACTACCCTCTGTGGCAGAGAGTTCCAGAGATTCACCACTCTCTGTGTGAAAAATCATCCACAATCAGTACCCCGTTCCTGCTTTCTCCCCATGTCCCTTGATTCCGTTAGTCCCAAGAGCTAAATCCAACTCTGTTTTTTTACACATAACTTTTTGTTGCCATTGATAATTGACAGTGTAAAGCGCTCACGCACAATTGCAGGGGGATTTTCCGTCTGGCAATATGCTCCAAGCACAGCACCACTGCAATGTGCCGGCTCAAAGCAAGTTTTTAACAGTGGTTTAGTAAAGGCGCTGGTGAACTTACATGCTGGGTCTGTGTGGCGAGGGTCTCGCTCCTCCCTTTGGCTGGCTCTGTGAATGAAACCCTCCCATCCTTCAACTTTCCTCAGCCTCCGCCGGGCAGCCGGTGACATTGAGACGGTGCTGGGCTCTGCGGCACTAACACTGCGGCCCTCCTGCACCCATTGCACGGGGCTCCCGGCCAAGTTCCTGCCTCAATCGCACGCCCTTCTCCTCCTCCTCCGCCCTCTCCACTCTCCTCCCCTCCTCTGGTGCGTAAACACTGCCTTAAGCAACAACAGCAACAACCCTGGAAGTCCAAGGGCTTAAGATTCACTTGCGAGACAGAGAGGAGAGATACAGAGGGACAAAGATTGAGAGAGAGAGAGAGAGAGAGAAATAGAGAGGGGAGGGAGTGGGCAGAGAGAGAGGGAGACAGAGAGGAGAAATAGAGAGGGAGACAGAGACAGAGAGGAGAAATAGAGAGGGTCAAAGATTTAGAGGGACAGAGAGAGACAGAGAGAGACAGAGAGAGACAGAGAGAGAGACAGAGAGAGAGTCAAAGATAGAGAGGGACAGAGAGAGAGTCAAAGATAGAGAGGGACAGAGAGAGACAGAGAGAGACAGAGAGAGACAGAGAAAGACAGAGAGGAGATATAGAGAGACAGAGAGAGTCAAAAGTAGAGAGGGACAGAGAGATAGTCAAAGATAGAGCGGGACAGAGAGAGACAGAGAGAGACAGAGACAGAGAGAGACAGAGAGACAAAGAGAGAGAGAGACACACACACACACAGACAGGGAGGAGAGAGACAGAGGGAGATTGAGAGACAGAGAGACACACACAGACAGACAGAGAGGAGAAGAGAGAGGGACAGAGAGACAGGGAGACAGAGAGACTTGGAGTAAGAAATAAACGGCAGAAGGCACTTGTTCCTTAAGGATTCTTGCAGCGCATTCCAGGGACCTTATTCTCCACCCCTTATGGGGAATGTCCACAGGATGAAATGATGTGTTTGTGCTCCGGCCCTGGCTCCGCCTCGCTGTGTTCCTGGAGGCATAGTCCCAAAAGCCAGGCCAGGCTCATCCCAGCTTGTTGCTGGGAAGTAAGGGACACACTGCCGAAGGTCAACACAAAAATGCCGGGGTCACTCAGCGGGACAGGCAGCATCTCTGGGGAGGAGGAGGAATGGGTGACGTTTCGGGTCGAGACCCTTCTTCAGACTGAGAGTCAGGGGAGAGGGAGATCACAAAATGTGCAAAGAACAAATGAATGAAAGAGATAAATCAACTCTGATCAAGGAAAGGTAGAGCCCACAATGGTCCATTGTTGGCTGTGGAGAAGGTGATAATGAGTGGATGCAAACTACTAGTACTACTAGGGCGGCACAGTGGTGCAGCGGTAGACTTGCCTCAAAACGCCAGAGACCCTGGATCGATCCTGACTACGGGTGCTGTCTGTGTGGACTTTGTACGTTCTCCCCGTGACCTGCGTGGGTTTTCTCCGGGTGCTCCGGTTTCCTCTCACACTCCAAAGACGTACAGGTTTGTAGGCTAATTGGCTTGGCATAATTGTAAATTTTCCCTCGTGTGTGTAGGATCGTGTTAGTGTGTGGGCATCGTTGGTCGGCACGGACTCGGTGGGCCGAAGGGCCAGTTCTCAACTAAATGAAACTAAATACAAACAGTGAAACTAAGCAGGATGACGAGGGTGGGATGGGGACGGAGGGAGTGGGAATGGAGGGGCCTAGCCTGCCCGCTGTGTGTGCACGTGTGTGTGTGTGGCTGTGTGTATGCGTGCGTGCACATATGCGTGTGTGCGCGCATGTGTGTTTGCGTCTGCCTATGTGTGTGCATGTGGCGTGTGTAGGCATGTACATGTGCGTGCATGCGCATGTGTGCGTGTTTGCATGCGTGTACGCGTGTGTGTGTATTTGCATGTGTGTGCGCATTAACATACATGTGTGCATGTGTGTGCACATGTACATGTGTGTGTGCATGTGTACATGTGTGTGTGCATACGTCTGTGCATGTTTGCATGTGTGTACATGCCTGTGTGCATGTGTGCGCATGTTTGCATTTGTTTGCACGTGTACATGTGCACATACAATACATGGCTGTATACGTGTGTGCGTGTTTGCATGTGTGCGCATTAGCATGTGTGCGTGCATGTACATGTGTGTGCGTGTATTTGCATGTGTGTGTGCATGTACATACGTGTGTGCGTGTTTGCATGTGTGTGTGTGCATGTACATGCGTGTGTGTGCGTGTGTGTGCATGTACATGTGTGTGCACGTGTACATGGTGTGTGTGCGTAGCTTCCCCCCATTGGCACTCTCCCTACTGCTGCTGCAAACCATATTCAGTCCTTGCCTGTCACTGACATGGTCTTAAAAGTTCATAAGTGATAGGAACAGAATTTGGCCATTCAGCCCATCAAGTCTACCCCACCATTCAATCATAGCTGATCTATCTCTCCCTTCTCAATGCAATTCTCCTGCTTTCGCCCCATAACCTCTGACACCCATACTAATCAAGAATCTATCTATCTCTGCCTTAGATTTGGCCTCCACAGCCGTCTGTAGCAATGAGTTCCACAGATTCACCACCCTCTGACTAAAGACATTTCTCCTCATCTCCTTCCTAAAAGAACATCCTTTAATTCTGAGGTTATGACCTCTAGTCCTAGACTCTCCCACTAGTGGAAACATCCTCTCCACATCCACTCTATCCGAGCCTTTCATTATTCTGTGAGTTTCAACGAGGTCCCCCCTCATTCTTCTGAACTCCAGCGGGCCCAGGCCTCATGACCCACTCAATCCTGGGGTCATTCTGGAGTGGGTCATTCCTTTGCAACAGCTCTCTCTGTCCGTGGCAGAAGGAATGCTTGAAGGAGTGTTTTCAGGAGCAGTGAAAGGCCCATTGTAGAGTCCCAGCTGTGTGACAGAGTGTTCAGCCATTCTCTCTGAGAACCCTTCCCCTTGCATTGGCACAGAAGGCCCATCATGTGACTCGATCGTCACAGAAGACTGTAAATCATGGCCTGTAAACGTGCAGGGAATTGAGCTGAAAGCCGGCGTTTGATTTCAGAGATACAGCGTGAAAACAGGACCATTGGCCCACAGTGTCCGTGCTGGCCAGCGATCACTCGCACAGCTACTAGTTCTATGTCGTCCCAGTGTTGTATCACACACGCTAGGGGCAACTTACAGAAGCCGGTTCACCTGCAAACCCGCACGTCTTTGGGATGTGGGAGGAAGCCGGAGCACCTGGAGAAAACCCACGCAGGTCACAGAGGGGAATGTACAAAATCCTTACATAGATCGAACCGGGATCTCTGGCACTGTGAGGAGGCAACTCAGATTCAGATTCAGATTCAGATTCAATTTTAATTGTCATTGTCAGTGTACAGCACAGAGACAACAAAATGCATTTAGCATCTCCCTGGAAGAGCGACATAGCAAACGATTTGAATAAAAAAAATAATAAGTGTCCGGGGGGGGGGGGGGGTGGTGATTGGCAGTCACCGAGGTACGTTGTTGAGTAGAGTGACAGCCGCCGGAAAGAAGCTGTTCCTCGACCTGCTGGTTCGGCAACGGAGAGACCTGTAGCGCCTCCCGGATGGTAGGAGGGTAAACAGTCCATGGTTGGGGTGAGAGCAGTCCTTGGCGATGCTGAGCGCCCTCCGCAGACAGCGCTTGCTTTGGACAGACTCAATGGAGGGGAGCGTGGAACCGGTGATGCGTTGGGCAATTTTCACCACCCTCTGCAATGCCTTCTGGTCGGAGACAGAGCAGTTGCCATACCATACTGTGATGCAGTTGGTAAGGATGCTCTCGATGGTGCAGCGGTAGAAGTTCACCAGGATCTGAGGAGACAGATGGACCTTCTTCAGTCTCCTCAGGAAGAAGAGACGCTGATGAGCCTTCACAACTCTACCGCTTTGCCACCGTGCCGCCCACAGTGTTTATGTTAACGTTACATTATCAGGTAACAATTATGGGGTCCACCATTACTCCATGTGGGGCATTCATTCATAAAAAGGCACTTATGTTAACATGGGCAAGCCCCCTTAAAGGAGCCTTGCCATGGCAACACAGGGCATCAGCAGACACGTGCTTTCGTTACTGGCCTCTATCTTAGTTTAGAGTTGAAAGTTTAGAGTTGGGAGATGGAAACAGGCCCTTCGGCCCATCGTGCGGCCCTCTCGACCCTACAAGTCCGTGCCGAAACATGCACCCATTTCCAGCGTGAGACACCATCTTGCCCACAACACGGCGCCCAAAACTCAACACGATAAAAACATCACTCATTACTCGACCCGAAACGTCACCTATTTCCTTCACTCCAAAGATGCCGCCTCACCCGCTGAGTTTCTCCAGCATTTTTGTCTACCTTGCGGACTATCCTTGATCGGACTTTGCTGGCTTTACCTTGCACTAAACGTTATTCCCTTATCATGTATCTGTACAATGTAAATGGCCAGATTGTAATCATGGATTGTCTTTCTGCTGACAGGAACAAAAGTGTTTCACTGGACCTCGGTAGACGTGACAATAAACAGAACTGGCTAAGTGTCTATCTAATGCTGTTATAGTACTTTCCTCAACTGCCAGCTCGATCCATCTACACACAGACCTCTATAATAAACCTCGGAATTATTAAAGAGACATCATCTAGCGGCCCTTTTTGAAGATTTCTCGCGTATAAGGACAAAAAGTAAAGTCCCAAATTGTGTCTGAAAGTTACATTGAAAAGAATATGCTTCATATTGTGACTATCTGTTCAAGGCAATGCTTGTTAGGAAGACTAACTATAGTTTGGAACATTTTAAAATGCTTAATTATAGATTTGGGGGGCACAGTGGTGCAACTGGTAGGGCTGCTGCCTTCTAACGTAATAGACTGAACTTCGATTCTAACCTTTAGTGCTGTCTGTGTGGAGTTTGCATGTTCCCCCTGTGACTGTGTGGGTTTTCTCCAGGTGCCCCGGTTTCCTCACACGTGCGGGTTTGTAGGTTAATTGGCCCTCTATAAATCACCTCCAATGTGTAGGGGGTTTGGCTCAGTTTATTGTCACGTGTGCCGAGGTACAGTGAAAAGCTTCTGTTGCGTGCTAGCCATGATTACAATCGAGCCATGTACAGTGTACAGATACATGATAAGGGAATGACGTTTAGAGCAAGGTGCGTCTGATCAAAGATCAGTCTGAGGTTCCCCAATGAGGTAGATCGTAGTTCAGGACTGCTCGCTGGTAGCAGTAGGATGGTTCAGTTGCCTGATAAGATCTGGGAAGAAACTGCCCCAGAATCTGGAGAAACTGTCCCTAAAACTGCATGTGAAACTGGGGTGACCTGGAACTAGTGCGAAAGGGGTGATCGATGGTCGGCATGCACTTGGTGGGCCGAAGGGGCTGGTTCCATCCTGTACCCATCAATGAAAATGTGAATCCAGATTTCTGCGGACAGCACAAAGGGATTGCCCCTCACCATTCACCTCACTCACTACAACCTCTGGGATCTTCTCAGACCATTCAAGGACTTCAGTGTGGCACGGTGCCACAGCGGTAGAGTTGCTGCCTTACATATAAATGTGAGGTTATCCATTTTGGTGGCAAAAACAGGAAAGCAGACTATTATCTAAATGGTGGCCGATTAGGAAAAGGGGAGATGCAGCGAGACCTGGGTGTCATGGTACACCAGTCAATGAAAGTAGGCATGCAGGTGCAGCAGGCAGTGAAGAAAGCGAATGGTATGTTAGCTTTCATCGCAAAAGGATTTGAGTATAGGAGCCGGGAGGTTCTACTGCAGTTGTACAGGGTCTTGGTGAGACCACACCTGGAGTATTGCGTACAGTTTTGGTCTCCAAATCTGAGGAAGGACATTATTGCCATAGAGGGAATGCAGAGAAGGTTCACCAGACTGATTCCTGGGATGTCAGGACTGTCTTATGAAGAAAGACTGGATAGACTTGGTTTATACTCTCTAGAATTTAGGAGATTGAGAGGGGATCTTATAGAAACTTACAAAATTCTTAAGGGGTTGGACAGGCTAGATGCAGGAAGATTGTTCCCGATGTTGGGGAAGTCCAGGACAAGGGGTCACAGCTTAAGGATAAGGGGGAAATCCTTTAAAACCGAGATGAGGAGAACTTTTTTCACACAGAGAGTGGTGAATCTCTGGAACTCTCTGCCACAGAGGGTAGTTGGGGCCAGTTCATTGGCTATATTTAAGAGGGAGTTAGATGTGATCCTTGTGGGTAAAGGGATCAGGGGGTATGGAGAGAAGGCAGGTACGGGATACTGCGTTGGATGATCAGCCATGATCATATTGAATGGCGGTGCTGGCTCGAAGGGCCGAATGGCCTACTCCTGCACCTATTTTCTATGTTTCTATGTTTTATCTAGTTGGACATCTGAACCAGCGAGCATTTCAAGGTACGACAAGACACGTTGAAGAACTCACCAAGAACTAAGTAGCAATAAGCTTGAAATGTGATAACTTATATACAGAGTGTTTATTCCAGCACTCTGTGTCCTTATTTAAATTGACCAGTTACTAGTTAAAAAACAGTTTGTGGAATGTGGAAAGGCCATCAGTGTGTGTGTGTGTGTGTGTGTGTGTGTGTGTGTGTGTGTGTGTGTGTGTGTGTGTGTGTGTGTGTGTGTGTGTGTGTGTGTGTGTGTGTGTGTGTGTGTGTGTGTGTGTGTGTGTGTGTGTGTGTGTGTGTGTGTGTGTGTGTGTGTGTGTGTGTGTGTGTGTGTGTGTGTGCGTGTGTTTATATGTGTGTGGAGGAAGGAACTGCAGATGCTGGTTTAAATCGAAGATAGACACAAAAATCTGATGTGACTCAGTGGGACAGGCGATGAGAAGGAATGGGTGACGTTTCAGGTCGAGACCCTTCTTCAGACCTTTAGACATATATGTATAGAAACATAGAAATTAGGTGCAGGAGTAGGCCATTCGGCCCTTCGAGCCTGCACCGCCATTCAGTATGATCATGGCTGATCATCCAACTCAGTATCCCGTACCTGCCTTCTCTCCATACCCCCTGATCCCCTTAGCCACAAGGGCCACATCTAACTCCCTCTTAAATATAGCCAATGAACTGGCCTCAACTACCCTCTGTGGCAGAGAGTTCCAGAGATTCACCACTCTCTGTGTGAAAAAAGTTCTTCTCATCTCGGTTTTAAAGGATTTCCCCCTTATCCTTAAGCTGTGACCCCTTGTCCTGGACTTCCCTAACATCGGGAACAATCTTCCTGCATCTAGCCTGTCCAGCCCCTTAAGAATTTTGTAAGTTTTTGTAAGTTTCTATCAGATCCCCTCTCAATCTCCTAAATTCTAGAGAGTATAAACCAAGTCTATCCAGTCTTTCTTCATAAGACAGTCCTGACATCCCAGGAATCAGTCTGGTGAACCGTCTCTGCACTTCCTCTATGGCAATAATGTCCTTCCTCAGATTTGGAGACCAAAACTGTATGCAATACTCCAGGTGTGGTCTCACCAAGATTCTGTACAACTGCAGTAGAACCTCCCTGCTCCTATACTCAAATCCTTTTGCAATGAAAGCTAACATACCATTCGCTTTCTTTACTGCCTGCTGCACCTGCATGCCTACCTTCAATGACTGGTGTACCATGACACCCAGGTCTCGCTGCATCTCCCCCCTTCCCAATCGGCCACCATTTAGATAATAGTCTGCTTTCCCGTTTTTGCCACCAAAATGGATAACCTCACATTTATCCACATTATACTGCATCTGCCAAACATTTGCCCACTCACCCAGCCTATCCAAGTCATCTTGCAGTCTCCTAGCATCCTCCTCACAGCTAACACTGCCCCCCAGCTTAGTGTCATCCGCAAACTTGGAGATATGTTTGTGTTTATAAATATATCTGGGACATATGACAATAAAACACTCTTGCCTCTTGCCTCTTGACTACATCAACATGACAATGCCAGACCCCATGTGCAACCAAACAGTGAGTGCCATCTTACCTACATAGACACGACAGAACTATGATTGATCATAGAATTGTCCTCTATTCATCACTAGGTTGAGACCTCCCAGAGACATTGAGTGCTCTTTAAAACACTTCATTATCTCAACAGCTGAAAGATTGATATGTTTTTAATTAAGACACCATAACTCCATTGTAAAAGCCAACTGCCTCCCTTACACTGCACCTCTGAGTGTGTGTTGTGTCGGGAATGGGACCATACAATATTCAATAGGCAATAGGTGCAGGAGTAGAGGCCATTCGGCCCTGCGAGCCAGCACCGCCATTCACTGTGATCATGGCTGATCATCCACATTTAGTACCCCGTTCCTGCCTTTTCCCCTTAACCCCTGAGTCCGCTATCTTTACGAGCCCTATCTAACTCTCTCTTGAAAGCACCCAGAGAGTTGGCCTCCACTGCCTTCTGAGGCAGAGAATTCCGCAGCTTCACAACTCTCTTGGGTAAAAAAGTGTTTCCTCATCTCCGTTCTAAATGGAGGGTTATGGTCTGAGTGCAGGTAGATGGGACTAGGTGAGAGTAACTGTTCGGCACGGACTAGAAGGGCCGAGATGGCCTGTTTCCGTGCTGTAATTGTTATATGGTTATATGGTTAAATGGCTTACCCCTTATTCTTACTATGGCCCCTGGTTCTGGACTCCCCCAACTTTGGGAACATGTTTCCTGCCTCTAGCGTGTCCACACCCTAAAGGGCTGGTCCCACTTATGAGACCTTTATAGGCGACTGCCGGCACCCGTCATAGATCGCCGAAATTTTCAACATGTTGAAAATTCAGCGGTGACCAGAAAGATCCTACGACTCTTTGGAGACCTCTCACAACCATAGGAGAGTCTCGCCCTTTAATAATCTTATATGTTTCAATAAGATCCCCTCTCATCCTTCTAAACTACAGAGTGTACAAGCCCAGCTGCTCCATAAACCGACCCCTTATTCTTTGGTGTGAAGTCCTACAGACACTGACGTTAATGTAAAGGATTGAGAACACTTAACCAGAAGCACACAGAGTGCTGGAGTAACTCAGCGGGTCAGGCAGCATCTGTGGAGAACATGGACTGGTGACTGAGTCCATCTGGTCCTGACCACTTCTTTAGACGTTCACAGCTCAGAACCAAAAGTTATTGAAACTTTGGAATTCCCCGTTCCGGAGAGTCGGAGCGGTGAGATCATCAGAAATGTTTAAGGTGGATTTAGATAAATTCTAAAGATAGACACAAAATGCTGGAGTAACTCAGCGGAACAGGCAGCATCTCTGGGGAGAAGGAATGGGTGACGTTTCGGATCCAGACCTTTCTTCAGGCTCCCAGGTCAACCCTGCACCTTCTCTGGCCACAAGTATGTGACAGTGTGAATTCACCACTCTCCTGGAAGTTTAGGAGTACATTTCAGACTGGAACTAGTTCTGAGTCCCCACAGCTTGGTGTATGTAGTAAGAGCTCCTCTGAGCAGTTCTGATGCAAGATCACTGCTGGAGCCTTCAAAGAAACAGAGAGGCCTGCCTTTGGCTTCCTGAGAGGAAATTACTTTCAGATCCACGCAAGCGATAGATTTCAGGGGATTAAAAAAAAAAGCAGCCACGTTTGTGTGGAGATCTCTCTCTCTCTCTCTCTCTCTCAGACACAGGCTCTGGGCTAAGATTCTCCACCTCGCCGCTATCTCTCTGTGGTCCCAGCCTCCTGAGCCCCATCTCACCAGCAGTGTTGCAGAGGCCGGGCTGGGGACCAGCGTAACAGCGGGACACCCCTAAGTGCCAGTGCTCCCCCCCACCTCTCCCCCTCTCTCACCTCTCCTCCTCTTGCAGTCGCTCCTTGCGTCTGGTCTCCCAATAGATGTCAGGATTAATAATGAAACCGTGGGCAGCAGGGACAGAGAGAGAGGGAGGAGTTCAAACTGGAAAACCCTCCACCTCTGCACTCCCGGCTGGATCCAGGAACACTTCATACGGGAAAAGGATATTTAGTCACTTTAACTTTGCGGGGCAAGGAGAAAGCCCCCGGGGACTCCAGCGCAGTGTTTCTCTTTCCTTGTTTATCCATAGTAACTAAGGACTGACTCAACTCTTTTGTCTGTACGCTGGCTGTTAGGATCAAACCAGCAGTGGACTTGCAAAAACAAAACTGGCTGCATTGTGGATAAGATGTAAATGCTGTGTAATTTTTACATTCATGTTTTTATGGGGGGGGTTTCTGTATTATGTGTTTTGCAGAGTATCTGTGGCGCTGCTGCGAGTGAGAATTTCATTGAAGATTGCAGGCACACAGTACTGGAGTAACTCAGTGGGTCAGGCAGCATAGAAACATAGACCTGGAAACTTAGTGCCACAGTGATTCATTGCCACAGAAGGCCCTGGAGGCCAAGTCAGAGGGCATAGTTAAGGCAGAGATAGATAGATTCTTGATTAGTACAGGTTAGAGGCTATGGGGAGAAGGCAGGAGAATGGGGTTAGGAATAAGAAATAGATCAGCCATGATTGAATGACGGAGCAGACTTAGAAACATAGAACTTTGGTGCAGGAGTAGGCCATTCGGCCCTTCCCAGCACCGCCATTTATATATATATATTTATTTATTTTTATTATTTATTTCGAACAGAATAAAAGGATAAAAAGCAAGTGTGAAACCGCATACAAAAAACAAAACAAGAATATTTATAAAGTATCATAAACAATATCTATAGGGTGATTTCACCAAAGGTCAAATGAGCGTAGATCCCCCCTCACGTGACCGAAAATTTTAACTGGAGGACATATGTCACTTCGGTACATGTTAGTCAATGGGGAAACACGCACTTTCACACCCGTTAAAAACATGGAGAACGGCCGAGTTTTGAGCTGAAATTTTCTGTGCTAGTCGGGGTGACCGTGAAGCACAGCGACCTAAATTTTCAGGCAAAGAAAAGGATAGAAAGTAAGGTAATTACAAGAGGGAACTGAAGGTGGAAATCACCGGAAGTGCTTAGCAGACATTTGTCGTGGAGATTTAAAGATCCAAAATATCGGGAATTATCGCGTTTTCATCAAAAGTAAGGCATTATTAACTTACTTATGAAGAAATTCAGCGAGTAAACGCGATAATTCCCGATATTTTGGATCTTTAAATCTCCACAGCAAATGTCAGCTGTTCACTTCCGCTTTTTTCCACCTTCAGTTCCCTCTTGTAATTACCTTACTTTCCATCTTTTTTTTTGCCTGAAAATTTAGGTCGCTGTGCTTCACGGTCACCCCGACTAGCACAGAAAATTTCAGCTCAAAAACCGGCCGTTTTCCATGTTTTTAACGGGTGTGAAAGTGTGTGTTTCCCCATTCACTAACATGTACCGATGTATAACATGTACTCCGGTTAAATTTTTCGGTCACGTGAGGGGGGATCTACACTCATTTGACCTTTGGTGAAATCACCCTATAAATAAATGAAATCGTATGTGTCCGAAAAGGAGCAGGAAGAAGCCAAAGCTTATTAATTCCCACCCATTATTCAACTGCTTATAATTATCTTATACAAATTTGTACACCATATGTACACCAGCAGCTATATGTACACCAAATTATTTACATTTATACACTAATCAAATATTTACAAAGCCATACAAAAAAGAAAAAAAGAAAAATAAAATAAAAAACCCTCATATACTATACAGTATCTTAGTCATATATACAATCCATCACTCTATAGTCAAAGGGCCGAATGGCCTACTCCTGCACCAAAGTTCTATGTTTCTAAGTCTACTCCGTCATTCAATCACGGCTGATCTATTTCTCATTCCTAACCCCATTCTCCTGCCTTCTCCCCATAGCCTCTAACCTGTAATCACCCTTCCCAATACAATCAGTATAACAAATATCCCACTCACAATCACCTATCCTCATCCCAATATCCTTTTAAACAAGTGTTTTTGTACATCTTTTGAAACTGAATTATGCTTGTGCTAAGTTTTATCTCCTGTTCCAGCCCATTCCACAAATTCACACCACAGATTGCTATGCACATACTTTTAAGAGTTGTTCTGAAATTGAGTTTTTTTAAAATGATGTTCCCCTCTCAAATTATACCCACCCTGTCTGTCCATAAACAGTTTATGTATATTTCTTGGAAGTCAATTATTTCTTGCTTTGTACATGATTTGCGCAGTCTTAAATGTAACCAGATCGGTGAACTTCAGTGTATGTGACTTTAAGAATAATAAACTGGTATGTTGAAGATATCCAACGTTATTGATAATTCTTATTGCTCTTTTTTGTAATGTGTATTCAATACGATCATGGCTGATCATCCAAAATCAGTACCCCGTCCCTGCTTTCTCCCCCATATTCATTGATTCCGTTAGCCCCAAGAGCTATATGCATGCACAGCCTAAAGTTCAAAGACAACTTGTTTTGTTTGTGCACGCCAGGTTGATTGCATTCGTCGAAACAGGGTGGACCACGTGAAGGTTGCAATCTCCCACCCCAGAAGCATCTCTGGAGAGAAGGACGAGGTGACGTTTTGGGTTGAGACCCTACTTCTGTGCCTTCTATCCCTATCCTTTTCTCTAGAGATGCTGCCTGTCCCGCTGAGTTACTCCAGCATTTTGTGTCTATCTTTGATCCCGACTACGGGTGCTGTCTGTACGGAGTTTGCACGTTCTCCCCGTAACCGCGTGGGTTTTCTCCGAGATCTTCGGGTTTCCTCCCACACGTCACCAAAGACGTACAGGCTTGTAGTTTAATTGGCTTGGTGTAGGTGTAAATTGTCCCTAGTGTGTGTTGGATAGTGTTAATGTGCAGGGATGGCTGGTCAGTGTGGACTCGGTGGGCCGAAGGGCCTGTTTCCACGCTGTATCTCTAAACTAAACTAAAATTAAATAAAACAAAACATGCACAGGCGACCTTTTAGGTTGGAGCCCTTTTGAAAGGATGGAGTCAATAGACAATAGGTGCAGGAGTAGGCCATTCGGCCCTTCAAGCCAGCACCGCCATTCACTGTGATCATGGCTGATCATCCACATTGAGTACCCCGTTCCTGCCTTCTCCCCATATCCCCTGACTCCGCTATCTTTAAGAACTCTATCTAACTCTCTCTTGAAAGCATCCAGAGACATTGGCCTCCTGAGGCAGAGAATTCCACAGATTCACAACTTTCTGGGTGAAAATGTTTTTCCTCATCTCCATTCTAAATGGCCTACCCCTTATTCTTAAACTGTGGCCCCTGGATCTGGACTCCCCCCAACATCAAGAACATGTTTCCTGCCTCTAGGGTGTCCAAACCCTTAATAATTGTATCTGTTTCAGTAAGATTTCTTCTCATCCTTCTAAATTCCAGAGTATACAAGCCCAGCCACTCCATTCTATCAACATATGACAGTCCCGCCATAACCTGATGAACCTACCCCTCAATAGCAAGAATGTCCTTCCTCAAATTTGGAGACCAAAACTGCACACAATATTCCAGGTGTGGTCTCACCAATCTATTACAGGAGGTGGACAAAAATGCTGGAGAAACTCAGCGGGTGCAGCGGCATCTATGGAGCCAAGGAAATAGGCAACGTTTCGGGCCGAAACCCTTCTTCAGACTGATGGGGGGTGACAGGGAGAAGAAAGGAAAAAGGAGGAGGAGGAGCCCGAGGGCTGGGGGATGGGAGGAGACAGCAAGGGTTAACCAAATTGGGAGAATTCAATGTTCATGCCCGCAGGATGCAGACTCCCCAAGCGGAAATATAAGGTGCTGTTCCTTCCTGTTTGAGCTCAGAAATACTATATTTGAAGATTTTCTGTCGTGCAGCTGGCAAAATGTCGCCGCAGGGAGGTGCCATCTTATATATAATTATATACCCTGTAAAATATTGTCCATGTGAAAGAAAGGTGAAGGGGGGAATGGCGGGCAGCAATAACCAGTCTTAATAGAAACTGACACAAAGAGTCAGTCATCTAATGTTGGAGAATTCATCATAGAATGTGGAAAACTGCCATGTACCTAGATGGAAGATGAGGTCCTGTAACTAAAGATTGTGCTGGGCTTTGTTGTGAATCTCAAGGGCTTGTCCCACATTCACCACCTAATTCACCACCTTTTTTACTCGTGGACATTTTTCATCAGGCTAGAAAAAACGCCGCGACCTACTTGATGCCACGAGTGCCTACGACTAGGATCACGGCCCGCTACGCCCTCGTGATGACCATGCAGCGAGTACGAGTCAAGGGCAAACTTGGCAGGGTCGTGAATTAGGTCGTGAAAGTGGGACAGGCCCTTAAGGTGGCCACAGGGAGAGGGATCAGGGTGGGAGGGGGGTGGGGGTTTAAAGTGAGAAGCAACAGGAAGCTGAGGGTCACTGCCGCGCTGCACGACGATCGGCCAGTCTGCACTCGGTTCCTTTCATAGAAACATAGAAACATAGAAATTAGGTGCAGGAGTAGGCCATTCGGCCCTTCGAGCCTGCACCGCCATTCAATATGATCATGGCTGATCATCCAACTCAGTATCCCGTACCTGCCTTCTCTACATACCCCCTGATCCCCTTGGCCACATCTAACTCCCTCTTAAATATAGCCAATGAACTGGCCTCAACTACCCTCTGTGGCAGAGAGTTCCAGAGATTCACCACTCTGTGTGTGAAAATAGTTCTTCTCATCTCGGTTTTAAAGGATTTCCCCTTTATCCTTAAGCTGTGACCCCTTGTCCTGGACTTCCCTAACATCGGGAACAATCTTCCTGCATCTAGCCTGTCCAACCCTTTAAGAATTTTGTAAGTTTCTATAAGATCCCCTCTCAATCTTCTAAATTCTAGAGAGTATAAACCAAGTCTATCCAGTCTTTCTTCATAAGACAGTCCTGACATCCCAGGAATCAGTCTGGTGAACCATCTCTGCACTCCCTCTATGGCAATAATGTCCTTCCTCAGATTTGGAGACCAAAACTGTACGCAATACTCCAGGTGTGGTCTCACCAAGACCCTGTACAACTGCAGTAGAACCTCTCTGCTCCTATACTCAAATCCTTTTGCAATGAAAGCTAACATACCATTCGCTTTCTTTACTGCCTGCTGCACCTGCATGCCTACCTTCAATGACTGGTGTACCATGACACCCAGGTCTCGCTGCATCTCCCCCTTCCCAATCGGCCACCGTTTAGATAATATGTGTGAAGGAGGCTACGTGGCAAACACCGAGTGACGTACAGTAGTTTGGAAGAAGGTCAACAACCGCAGCCTTTTACCTGGAAAGACCAAGGATGGTGGGAAGGGAAGAGGTGAAGGGACAGGTGTGGAACCACCAGCAGTCGCTAGGAGAAGTGTTACAGGGTTGGGAGTGGCGGGTGAGGTGGGAAGTGCAGGCCATGAAGTTACAAAAACATGTGTCGGAAGGAACTGCAGATGCTAATTTACACCCAAGATAGACACAAAACGCTGGAGTAACTCAGCGGGCCAGAGAAGGAATGGGTGATGTTTCGGTGGCAAGACCCTTCATCAGACTGAAGGCATCAGGCTCAAGAAACCCCACTGTCGACAGAAGCATTGGAAGTCTCATTCTGATGAACGGTCTCAATGCAAAACGTCACCTATTTCTTTGGGTGGATTTTCTCCGGGAGCTCCGGTTTCCTCCCACACTCCAAAGATTTACAGGTTTGTAGGCTAATGGGCTTGGTATAATTGTATCAAAAATTGTCCCTAGTGTGTGTAGGATAGTGTAAAAATTGGTGTAAAAAATTAGTGTTAAAAAGCGTAAATTGCCCCATGCGTGTAAAATAATAATATTAATAATATTAATAAATTAATAATAATAATAATAATAATAATAATAATTAATAAAGTTTATTTCGGACTCAAGGTCCAGACGAGGGGCAACATTACATAAAAATATATTGTATATAAAAACATAAAATATATATTAAATCTTAGCATATCACTTATAAAAGCATCACAAATTATATATTAAAAAAAACACAATACATGAATTAAAATCCAGAATAAAAAAGGACGATCAAAGTCCTACAACGAGACAAAGATACCAGTGTCTCCACAACTGGGATTTGTAGCGTGTAGTGCTAAGCCTTATGTTTGACAAGGCCACAATAAGCACATTTTTAGAGTCCCATCAAGTCTACTCTGCCATTCAACCATGGCTGATCTAGCTCTCCCATTCTCCTGCCTTCTCCCCATAACCCCTGACACCCGCACTAATCAAGAATCTATCCATCTCTGCTGTACAAATATCCATTGACTTGGCCTCCACAGCCGCCTGTGACAAGGAGTTCCACATTGCCCTGGCAATGAATCATTGTGTCACAGAGTCATACAGCAGGCCCATTGCTCCAAGATGCCCCATCTACTCTGGAAGATATGTACAAAGATGAGGTGGAAGATCAAAGTCCTCTTCTCAGGGTAGGGGAGTCTGAACTAGAGGCCGGGTAGATCCAAGATCAGATGGGTAAGATTTAAAAGGGACTCAACAGACAGGTATTTCATACAGAGCCAGGCAAGGAAATCGCTATCAAAACATGCGGGGGACACAGTTTCTTGGCGGCCGCACGTGAACGCACACACACGCGAGGCTTCAGCCGTGGGCCCTGTGGACGGTAACATCGGGAGCTGACCTGGTTGTTGACCGACTCCGAACTGCAGCAACAGCAGCTTCATCCACCCCGAATCGTGGGGCTTGAATCGGCCCGTTCACGGGGCCTTTCATCTCCCGGCGGGGGCTTCAACATCGGGAGCCTCGATCGCCTCGATCTCCTCGATGCAGCAGTTTGATTTCAAGCCACGTCGGGCGCTGAAAGACCCCGCAAACGGGTTGATTCAGCCCGTAGAAAGCATCAGATAAAGTCCAGATTACAAAACATGGGGGTGATTGTCCCCCACCTCTCAAAGCATGGGGGGACATGCCAACCCGTCCCCCCCGCCCTCCCCCAGGATTTCCGCCCATGTAAGAGGATAGTGTGTGTTTGGAATGAGCTGCCAGACACTGGCACAATTATAATGTTTATAAGACAACATCGATGGAACGGAAAGATTTGGAGAGACACGGGCCAAATATGGGCGACTGAGACTTTCTCAAGTAGACTTCTTGGTCAGCATGGACGAGTTGGGCCGAAGGGCCTGTTCTGTGCTGTATAAGGCGAGACTCCATGCACAATATTCATTGTCGTTGCTTTATTGCCCCTGAAGTGAGGGGGCAAATAGGCATCCACCATGTTAGTGGGTCTGGACTCACAAAGTCATAGACTCCTTGAGCTTGGACCAGCACCTCCATACCCATCATCTCCATCAATCCGTGTAGGAAGGAACTGCAGGTGCTGGTTTAAAACCAAAGATAGACACAAAATACTGGAGTAACTGAGCGGGACAGGCAGCATCTCTGGAGAGAAAGAATGGGTGATGATTCATTTTGCGACCCTTCTTCAGTCTGACATAATAGACAATAATACATCTAAACCAAAATACCCTTCCATACCCTTGGAGCGCCGCACGGCTCGGTGCTGGGACCCCAGTTAATCACAATATATATTATCGATTTAGACAAAGGAATTAAATGTGACATCTCCAAGTTTGTGGATGATACAAATCTGGGTGGCAGTGTGAGCTGTGAGGAGGATGCCATGAGGCTGCAGGGTGATTTGGATAGGACGGGTGAGTGGGCAGATGCAAGGCAGACACAGTATAATGTGGATAAATGTGAGGTTATCCACTTTTGTGGCAAGAACAGGAAGGCAGATTATTATCTGCATGGTGTCAGATTAGGAAAAGTGGAGGTGCAATGAGACCTGGGTGTCCTTGTACATCAGTCACTGAAAGTAAGCATGCAGGTACAGCAGGCGGTGAAGAAAGCTAATGGCATGTTGGCTTTCATTGTGAGAGGATTTGAGTACAGGAGCAAGGAGGTCCTACTGCAGTTGTACAGGGCCCTGGTGAGACTGCACCTGTGTGCTGTTTTGGTGTCCTAATTTGAGGAAGGACATTATTACTGTTGAGGGAGTGCAGTGTAGGTTCACCAAGTTAATTCCCAGGATGGCAGGACTGTCATATGTTGGTAGAATAGGTCGACTGGACTTATATTCGCTGGAATTTAGAAGGATGAGAGAGGATCTTATAGAAACATATACAATTATTAAGGGATTGGACAGGCTTGATGCAGGAGAAATGTTCCCAATATTGGGGAAGTATAGAACCAGGGGTCACAGTTTAAGAATAAGGGGTAGGCCATTTAGGACTGAGATGAGGAAAAACCTTTCCACCCAGAGAGTTGTGAATCTGTGGAATTCTCTGCCACAGAAGGCAGTGGACGCCAATTCATTGGATGTTTTCAAGAGAGTTAGATATAGCTCTTAGGGCTAAAGGAATCAAGGGATCTGGGGAGAAGGCAGGAACGGGGTACTGATTGTGGATGATCAGCCATGATCATATTGAAGGGCGATGCTGGCTTGAAGGGCCGAATGGCCTACTCCTGCACCTATTTTCAATGTTTCTATGTTTCTACCATTGGTTGACCAATGCAGCCCAACCAAAGCTTTAAACAGGTCAGGGTTCAACCCTGACTTCCACTGCTGTCCGTGTGGAGTTTGCATGTTCTCCCTGTGACAGTGTGGGTTTCCTCCGGGTGCTCCGAGTTTCCTCCCCACATCCCAAAGACATGCAGGGCTAGTAGGTTCATTGACCTTTGTAAATCAGAGCATTGAGTATAGACGTTGGGATGTAATGTTAAAATTGTACAAGGCATTGGTGAGACCAATTCAGGAGTATGGTGTAAAATTTTGGTCGCCTAATTATAGGAAGGATGTCAACAAAATAGAGAGAGTACAGAGGAGATTTACTAGAATGTTGCCTGGGTTTCAGCAACTAAGTTACAGAGAAAGGTTGAACAAGTTATGGCTTTATTCTTTGGAGCGCAGAAGGTTAAGGGGGGACTTGATAGAGGTTTTTTAAACGATGAGAGGGATAGACAGAGTTGACGTGGAAAAGCTTTTCCCACTGAGAGTAGGGAAGATTCAAAAAAGGGGACATGACTTGAGAATTAAGGGACTGAAGTTTAGGGGTAACATGAGGGGGAACTTCTTTACTCAGAGAGTGGTGGCTGTGTGGAATGAGCTTCCAGTGAAGGTGATGGAGGCAGGTTCGTTTTTATCATTTAAAAATAAATTGGATAGTTATATGGACGGGAAGGGAATGGAGGGTTATGGTCTGAGCGCAGGTATATGGGACTAGGGGAGAATATGTGTTCGGCACGGACTAGAAGGGTCAAGATGGCCTGTTTCCGTGCTGTAAATTGTTATATGGTTATATGGTAAATGTCCCCCAGTGATAGAAGAAGTCTGAAGAAGGGTCTCGACCTGAAACGTCACCCATTCCTTCTCTCCAGAGATGCTGCCTGTCCCGCTGAGTTACTCCAGCTTTTTGTGTCTATCTTCGGTTTAAACCAGCATCTGCAGTTCCACCCTACACATTAAGTACGGTATTATCTGGTCTGGTTGGGTAGCCCTCAACAACTTTTTTCACTGTACTTTACTAGGTGTCACTATTAAACCTAAAGCTGTGATGAAACAGCAGGCCGTGGTCAACCCCAGCTTATGTTAATAACGCAGCTTCCTGTACAGGCTCAGAAACAACAGCTGGGTGAAAACACTGCCACAAAAACCATCTGAAAGAACCCAAACGAACAAAGGAATTAAACGAGAACATTCTGTGCTCACCAAGTCATGTTGTTCCGGCTGAGAAGCCAAGAGCGCATTCCTTTAAAAGTCACAAACTCTTCCAGTTTAGGTCAGAGAAAAACAAGGTACAAACAGGCCCTACGGCCAACCGAGTCCGCGCCGACCAGCGACCGCCCGTGCACCACTTCCATCCTACACATCGGTGGCAAATTACAGAAGCCAATTGTTAAACTACAAACCTGCACCACTTTGGGATGTGGGAGGAAACCGGAGCACCCGGAGAAAACCCACGTGGTCACAGGGAGAAGGTGCAAACTCCATTCAGACAGCACCCGTAGTCAGGATCGAACCTGGGTCTCTGGCGCTGTGAGGCAGCAACTCTACCATTACGCCACCGTGCCACCCTAAATTGCCAAGTACTTTCTGGCTCATGGTCTCTGACCTGTAGATGGAAGCAGCTTTGCTCTTAGTGTCCGTCACATTGTGACATTAGCTTAACGTTGCAGATTCTGGATGTTATTTATTATTGTCAAGTACGCTGAGACACGTTGTTGATGCGTGCTAGTCGGATTGGAGTTGGCATGTTCGCCCTGTGACCACGTGGGTCTCCTCCCCTCCATTGACACCATCTACACCTCACTCTGCCTCGGCAAGGCCAGCAGCATCATCAAGGACCAGTCTCACTCAGTCACTCCCTCTTCTCCCCTCTCCCATCAGGCACACCTCCATACCACTACCTCTCCCTCTATCCCTCCCCCTTCCCGACTAGTTCTCCGACCAGTCTGACATTTTACCTCTGTTTGCTTTGTTGTTGCCATCTCCCAGCTAGCAATGATCTAATCTACATGTTCCTTGATCGCCATCCCCTTTGTCTCATTTTCACACCTTACATTTCCTTATCTCTGTATCACCCGCTCCCCTGATTCAGTCTGAAGAAGGATCTCGGCCCGAAACATCACCTGTCCCTTCTCTCCAGAGACGCTGCCTGTCCCGCTGAGTTGCTCCAACGTTTTGTGTCTAACCCCAGATTCAGAGACAGTTTCTTCCCTGCTGTTATCAGGCAACTGAGCCATCCTACTAACAACACGAGCGCAGTCCTGACCTACTATCTACCTCATTGGAGATCTTTGACCTATCTTCAATCTGACTTTCCTGGACTAAATGTTATACCTTGCACAAATGTTGTACTTTTATCCTTTATGTGTGGTCTGTAAATGGCTTATGGTATTTTTTCTTTGACTGGATAGCATGCAAAGAAAAGCTTTCCACTCCACCACGATACACATGACAATAATAAACTGACGAAGGGTCTCGACCTGAAACGTCAGCCAATCCTTCTCTCCAGAGACGCTGCCTGTCCCGCTAAGTAACTCCAGCATTTTGTGTCTATCTTCAAACTAAAACCAAACTAGGGTGAACGGGCTATCGAAGATGGCCGTGGATTTTGATGGGCTGATGGGCCTCTTTCTATGCTCTATCTCGAAACTAAACTAAAAACTCAGTAACTCAGTAACTCAGCGGGTCAGGCAGCATCTCTGGAGAAAGGGAACAGGTAACGTTTTGGGTCAAGAGTTCAAGAGAGTTTATTGTCATGTGTCCCTGATAGGACAATGACATTCTTGCTTTGCTTTAGCACACCAGGATATAGTAGGCATGAATACAGAACAGATCAGTGTGTCCATATACCATTGTATAAATATAGACACATATGAATAAATAAACAGATAAAGAGCAAATAAACAGATTATGGGCTATTAATGTTCAGTGTTTTGTCCGAGCCGAGTTTAACAGCCTGATGGCTGTGGGGAAGTAGCTATTCCTGAACCTGGTCGTTGCAGTCTTCAGGCTCCTGTACCTTCTACCTGAAGGTAGCGGGGAGATGAGTGTGTGGCCAGGGTGGTGTGGGTCCTTTATGGTGCTGGCTGCCTTTTTGAGGTCGAGACCCTTCTTCAGACTATTTTGTTTCTGCATGATGATGGCCTGGTATTCATCTGTGGGAGCATGGTCCAGGGGTAAGTAGGAGGAGGTGTCTGTGAGCTGACGCCTCTCCTCAATGTGGTCGACGTCAGCTCGCCAGACTACCACAGCACCTCCCTTGTCGACGGGTTTGATGATAATGTCAGGGTTTCTGCAGAGTGAGCAGGGGGCTGTGGGTTCAGAGGGGGTGAGGTTAGAGTAGGTAAAGGGAGTGGTTGAGCCAAGACAGTTGATGTCACGCCGGCAGTTAGAAACATAGAGACATAGAAAATACCTGCCATTCGGCCCTTCGAGCCAGCACCGCCATTCAACATGATCATGGCTGATCATCCAGAATCAGTACCCCGTTCCTGCTTTCTCACCAGATCCCTTGATTCTGTTAGCCCTAAGAGCTAAATCTATCTCTCTCTTCAAGACATCCAGCGAATTGGCCTCCACTGCCTTATGTGTCAGAGAATTCCACAGATTCACAACTCTCGGGGTGAAAAGGTTTTTCCTCATCTCAGTCCTAAATGGCCGACCCGCTTATTCTTAAACTGTGTGACCCCTGGTCTGGACTCCCCCAACATCGGGGACATTTTACCTGAAAATTGGAAAGGTCTGAAGAAGGGTCTCTACCCGATACATCACCAATGCCTTTTCATCAGAGACGCTGCATGACCCGCTGAATAGCTCCAGCATTTTGCGTCTATCTTCGGTGTAAACCAGCATCTGCAGTTCCTTCCTACTCTATACGTCCTATAGATAGACACAGGAAGCTGGAGTAACTCAGTGGGTCAGATAGCACCCCTGGAGAAAAGGAATAGGTGACGTTTCGGGTTGAGACCCTTCTTCAGATCAGTTCCTTCCGACACTTCAAGTTCCATGTTTGGTGACTACTTCTTCCTGCAGTCTCTAGATGGCAGTATCGCTCCACGGCATCCTGGTCTCCATCCCACACTAAACCTCCTGGACCAGCAGTAATTGGAAACACAGTGGAGAATGCCCCTTGTGACGCTGGCGAATATTGACCAGCCTATCCCATGCTACTGAGAACTACTGCAAACCACTCATCAAATCTCCTTGCTATATCAGAGAACCATTATTGAGCCATCTATCTCAAGGCAGAATGCAGCACTCTCTCCAGTTTGGTTTGGTTTGGTTTGGTTTGGTTTGGTTTAGTTTAGTTTAGTTTAGTTTAGTTTAGTTTAGGATTGGAGTCTCAGTCTTAGTCTGTCTGTCTGTCTGTCTGTCTGTCTGTCTGTCTGTCTGTCTGTCTGTCTGTCTGTCTGTCTGTTTGTTTGTTTGTTTGTTTGTCTGTATGTCTTTGTTGGTTTGTTTGTTAGTTAGTTAGTTGGTTAGTTAGTTAGTTAGTTAGTTAGTTAGTTGGTTAGTTAGTTAGTTAGTTAGTTAGTTAGTCAGTAGTTAGTTAGTTAGTTAGTTAGTTCGTTAGTTAGTTAGTTTAGCTTAGCTCAGTTTAGATTAGTTTAGTTTAGTTGGAGATCCAGTGTGGAAACAGAGGCCTTTTAACGTACCGAGTGTTTGCAAACCCATAATCACCCATACACTAGCTCAATCCTACCCACTAGGGACAATTTACAATTTACAGAAGCCAATTAATCTACAAACCCGCACATCATTGGAACGTGGGAGATAACTGGACTATATCCCATCAATGTCCCCCTATCCCCATTCTCCCCACACCCTTTGCCACCCTTACTGACCAGGAGGGCACACATTGGCCCGGGACCCCCTCGGAGAGCAGGGCCTGACCTGGGCAGAAGACGGGGAGGGGACCACTTGGGTTGCCGACTGTCCCATATTTGCTGGGACATCCCGTATAGAGAGGGGGGAGGGGGCGGGGAGGAGGAAGGGTAGTGGGTTTGGTGTTGTGAGAGGTGACTGAGAATTGGAGAAGTCAATGTCCATACCGCTGGGGTGTAAGCTGCCCAAGTGGAATATGAGGCGCTGCTCCTCCAATCGCGTGTGGCCTCACTCTGACAATGGAGGAGGCCCAGGACAGAAAGGTCAGTGTGGGAACGGGGAGTTGAACGGTTTGGCAACAGGGAGATCCAGGAGACCTTGGCGGACCGAGCGCCGACCCCCTGAACATGGCGGAGCAGCGGTAGAGTCGCTGCCTTACAGCGCTTCCAGCACCGGAGACCCGGGTTCGATCCCGACTACGGGTGCTGTCTGTACAGAGTTTGTACTTTCTCCCTGTGACCCGCGTATGTTTTCTCCGAGATCTTCGGTTTCCTCCCACACTTCAAAGACGTGCAGGTTTGTAGATTAAATGGCTCTGGTAAAGAAAATCATGTTGTTCCTACTGTGCCAGCGGCAGGGAGATGGTTGGTCGGTGGGGACTCGGTGGGCCAAAGGGCCTGTTTCCACGCTGTGTGTCTAACCTCTGGTCTAAAACATAATGGTCCAAATGTAAGGCGGACTGGATTGCACATTCATTTCTCGGGAGCCCTCGTGACCACCGCCGTCTGACTCAGTGATGAGAGTGCTAACCACCAAGCCACAGCTGCCAGCTCACAGCCCTGGTGGTCCTGTGATGCAGTGTCCCCCCCCCGATCCATCAGTCCCCGCCTGCTGAGGAGAGCAGAGGTGCAACTACAAGACCCAACTTCCACCACACCCGAGCGGCACGTTGGCACAGCGGTAGAGTTGCTGCCTTACAACACCAGAGACCCAGGTTTGATCCCGACTACGGGCGCTGTCTGTACAGAGTTGGTACGATCTCCCCGTGACCACGTGGGTTTTCTCCGGGCGCCCCGGTTTCCTCCCACACGCCAAAGACGTGCAGGTTTGTAGGTTAGTTTAACTTTAGTAAATTGTAAAATTGTCCCCAGTGCGGGAATGTTAGTATCGCTGGTTGGTGTGGACTATACGATAATCAAAACAGCTACCCACGGCAGTTCACCGACCACCACAACAGGTCCATGGCTGGTGGTCCTGCACTCATCCCTGGAACACCTGGATCAAATTCCTATTCAGAGACTAGGGCAGCACGGTGGCGCAGCAGTAGAGTTGCTGCCTTACAGCGCTTGCAGCACCGGAGACCTGGGTTCAATCCCGACTACTGGTGCTGTCTGTATGTAGTTTGTATGTTCACCCACGTGGGTTTTCTCCGAGATCTTCAGTTTCCTCCCACACTCCAAAGACGTGCAGGTTTGTAGGCTAATTGGCTTGGTGTAATTGTAAATTGTCCCTAGTGTGTGTGGGATAGTGTAAATGAGCGGGGATCGCTGGTCGGTGTGGACTTCAATGGACCAAAGGGCCTGTTTCCGAGCTGTATCTCTAAACTAAACTAAACTAAACTAAAGGCCTGGTTTCAATACCAGAATCCTGCATACTTGTGGAACTCTGCAACTGGGTCCTCGACTTCCTGACCAACAGACCCCAGTAAATGAGGATCGGGGACAAATCCTGATCCCTGATCCCAGCGACTGATACCAGCCTGGCAGACACTGTTGAAAGGTCCCGACCCACTCGCCCATTCCCCCAACGCATGTTTCCTGACCCGCTGAGTTCCTCCAGCACTTTGTATTTGTCTCAGGATTTTAGCGTCTGCAGCTCCTGTTGTTTTCTGGTTATATCACCCACACTACCACCATGGTGACATGGAGTTGCTCCTTAGCCAGCTCGGTGCCCACAGGTTAGGGACGGCACTGTGGGCACAGCGGTAGAGTTGCTGCCTCACAGCACCAGAGACCCTGAATGTGGTTATACAGTGGAAAGCTGCCCTTGATAGTTTGCAGCTAACATCCCAAACAGCAGTGCAGTACTCCCCTGCTGAATGAATTTGAGCTGGATTTCAGAAGGGAGGAATTTAACATGCCCATATCCTGTGTTTGAAGACGAGACATCTTGGTGATGATCTGTTTAATCCTGAAATAAGCATCCAGCCATAGACCTGCCCGACACTAGAATCACCCCCTTCCACCTCATATCTGCCCCTTCGCCAGAATAAAAAAGGACATGCATGGCAACGGTGGCGCAGTGGTATAGCTGCTACCCTCGGTAGAGTGGTGGAGGTGACACCCTCGATCCTGACCCTCAGTGCTGTCTGTACGGAGTTTGCACGTTCTCCCTGTGGCCACGTGGGTTTTCTCCGGGCGCTGCGGTCTCCTCCCACATTCCAAAGACGTGCGCGTTTGAGGGTCAATCAGCTTCTGTAGATTGTCCCCGGTGTATGGGATTGAACTAGAGGGGTGAACCTCCGCAAAGCACCCGGTCCTGATGGTATACCCGGTCGTGTTCTAAAAACCTGTGCGGACCAACTGGCGGGAGTTTTTACGGACATTTTCAACCTCTCACTTCTGAGGTCTGAGGTTCCCACCTGCTTTAAAAGGGCATCAATTATACCGGTGCCCAAGAAGAGTAAGGTGACGTGCCTCAATGACTATCGACCAGTGGCACTAACGCCGGTGGTGATGAAGTGCTTTGAGAGGTTGATCATGGAGCAAATCAACTCCTACCTCGACAAAAACCTGGACCCACTGCAGTTCGCTTACCGCCACAACAGATCAACGGTGGATGCGATCTCGCTGGCCCTCCACTCCGCACTGGACCACTTGGACAACAAAAACTCATATGTCAGGCTGTTATTCATTGATTACAGCTCGGCATTTAACACAATCATCCCCTCCAAACTGGTTACCAAACTCGCAGAACTGGGTCTCTGCGCATCCCTCTGCAACTGGATCCTCGACTTCCTCATCCACAGACCACAGTCTGTTCGTATTGGTGGAAATGTGTCAGCCTCGATAACAATCAGCACGGGAGCACCTCAAGGCTGCGTGCTCAGCCCCCTGCTGTACTCACTCTATACCCATGACTGCGTAGCCAACCACAGTGCGAACTCCATCATCAAGTTCGCTGACGACACCACTATTGTGGGGCGTATCACTGATGGGGATGAGTCAGAATATAGAAGAGAGATCGAGCAACTGTCCATATGGTGCCAGCGCAATAACCTGGCCCTCAACACCAGCAAAACCAAGGAACTGATTGTGGACTTTGGAAGGAGTAGGAGGGGGACCAACAGCCCCATTTATATCAACGGGTCGATGGTTGAAAGGGTCAAGAACTTCAAATTCCTGGGCGTGCACATCTCTGAAGATCTTTCCTGGTCAGAGAACACTAACATTGTCCTATACAGGGACACATGACAATAAACTCACTTGAACTTGAACTTGAACTTGAACTAGCGTGAGCGGGCGATTGCTGGTTGGCAAGGACTCGGTGTGCAGAAGGGCCTGTTTCCACGCTGTATCTCTAAACAAATGAAAAGATGGTTTACATCAGTCTATTTGCAAATGAATCCATGTTGACTGGTCAAACACCTGTTAATGTCGGCTGAAACTCTTTGATATTAGTACTTCAAAGTGAGATAAGTGATTTGTGTGTGGGAAGGGATTTCTTGCTGCTCTTCATACCAAGAAGATCGCTCCAGAGTCAAGGTGTTTTATTGAACAAAAATGGAATAATTAAATTCTCACGCAGCAGCACAACACATCAATAGGTCAATAGGTAACACATTTACAAAATATATTTTACGCTTCAATTAATTAAAAAAAACAGCACAAAACAAATCGCCCAAAGTCTAGAAAGTAGAAACAAGGACCTGCGGACACTGGTTCTACACAAAAGGACACAAAGTTCTGGAGTTAAGGAAGGGTAAGGTGTGAAAATGAGACATCAAGGAAAACATAGAATAGATCATTGTTATCAAGAAGGAACTGCAGATGCTGGAAAATCGAAGGTACACAAAAAAGCTGGAGAAACTCAGCGGATGCAGCAGCATCTATGGAGCGAAGGAAATAGGCGACGTTTCGGGCCGAAACACTTCTTCAGACTGATAGGGGGTGGCAGGGAGAAGGAAGGAAAAAGGAGGAGGAGCCCGAGGGCTGAGGAAGGGGAGGAGACAGCAAGGGCTAACAAAATTGGGAGAATTCAATGTTCATGCCCGCAGGATGCAGAAGCGGGATATATGGTGCTGTTCCTCCAATTTCCGGTGTTGCTCACTCTGGCCATGGAGGAGACCCAGGACAGAGAGGTCGGATTGGGAATGGGAGGGGGAGTTGGAGTGCTGAGCCACCGGGAGGTCAGGTAGGTTCTTGCGGACCGAGCGGAGGTGTTCAGCGAAACGATCGCCCAACCTCATGGGGGGAGATGGGAAGATGTGGCGAGTGGTGGGGTCACGTTGGAGGTGGCGAAAATGACGGAGGATTATTTGTTGTATGTGACGGCTAGTGGGGTGGAAGGTGAGGACTAGGGGGACTCTGCCCTTGTTGCGAGTGCGGGGATGGGGAGAGAGAGCAGTGTTGCGGGGTATGGAAGAGTCCCTGGTGTGAGCCTCATCTATGGTGGTGGAGGGGAACCCCCGTTCTCCGATGCCCTGGTCCTGGGAGCAGATGCGGCGTGGGCGGAGGAATTGGGAGTAGGGGATGGAGTCCTTACAGGAAGCAGGATGGGAAGAAGTGTAGTCCAGATAGCCATGGGAGTCAGTGGGTTTATAGTGTATGTCGGTCAGAAGTCTATCACCTGCGATGGAGATAGTGAGGTCAAGGAATGGTAGGGAAGTGTCTGAAATAGCTCAGGTGCATTTGAGTGCCGGATGGAAGTTAGTGGTGAAGTGGATGAAGTCAGTCAGTTGTGTGTGGGTGCAGGAGGTGGCCCCAAAGCAGTTGTCGATGTAATGGAGGTAGAGGTCGGGGATGGGGCCCTGGTACGTATAATGGCTCAGCACTTCAACTCCCCCTCCCACTCCGAATCCGACCTCTCTGTCCTGGGTCTCCTCCATGGCCAGAGTGAGCAACACCGGAAATTGGAGGAACAGACCTTATATTCCGCTTGGGGAGTCTGCATCCTGCGGGCATGAACATTGAATTCTCCCAATTTTGTTAGCCCTTGCTGTCTCCTCCCATCCCCCAGCCCTCGGGATCCTCCTCCTCCTTTTCCTTCCTTCTCCCCGCCACCCCCTATCAGTCTGAAGAAGGGTTTTGGCACGAAACGTCGCCTATTTATTTTGCTCCATAGATGCTGCTGCACCCGCTGAGTTTCTCCAGCATTTTTGTGTATCGTAGATCATTGTTAGCCAGGAGAAGGTGACAACAAAGTAAACAGTGGTACAGCTCTGGGGAGCACGGAGGGGAGATGTTTCAGATTGGGACTGATTGTTTTGGGGGGGGGGGGGGGGGGGGGGGGGGGGGTTTGAGGAAAGGTGGGAGAGGAGAGGCGGATACAGGCGAGGGGGGGGGGGTGGGGGGAGTTGATAGGCCAAGGGTTGGAACAATAGCCAGAGATTAAAACAAAGCCTTAAGTCCCAAGTACAAGTAAGGTAGTTCGCAGTTCACAGTTCAGTTGGAGTTCGTAGGGTTCAATAGCCTATGGGTTGTTGGATGGAAGTTGCCCCGAAAACATCAGGCTATTAAAAACTCCAAGCGCCAAATAGGCTCTGAACTAGAGACTTGGGGGCATTGATTTTGTACTGTTGTTGTCTATTTATTTGTCCGCTTTATATATATATACGGAATATATAGCCTGATGGTTATATATATATAAACAACAAATAAATAGACAATAATAATGCAAAAATCATATATATATATATATATATATAAACGGACAAATAAATAGACAATAAGAGAAACAAAAACAATGTCCCCAAGTCTCTAGTTCAGGTTCTATTTGGAGGTTGTGGTGTTTAATAGCCTGATGGGTGTAGGGAAGTAGCTATTCCTGAACCTGGACGTTGCAGTCTTCAGGCTCCTGTACCTTCTTCACGAAGGGAGGGGTGAGATGGGAGCGTGGCCAGGATGGTGTGGGTCTCTGATGATGCTGGCTGCCTTCATGAGGCAGCGACTCCTGTAGATCCCTTCGATGGTGGGGTTCAGAGCCCGTGAGAGACATCACGTGTGATACCACAGCAGGGAAGATTCTCACTTCGCCCTGCCTGTGGCTTGGTTCACTAATCCCCCCACCACACCCCTGGAGCGAGGGCAGGAGGTAACTGCGTCACGAGGGTGCGTCAGCTCGGTTTTTTCCTCTTCACTGCATCAGTAAGGGCCTGGGGTCTGTCAGTACATGGACGACCTCATGAAATCTCTTGCAAACTGATGTTCCAGCGAGCACAAGCCGAGATTACTGAGCAGCACGAGGCAGCATGGAGGATTTACACAAAGAGAGACACAAAATGCTGGAGGAACTCAGCGGGACTGGGAGCATCTCTGGAGAGAAGGAATGGGTGACGTTTCAGGTCGAGACCCTTCTTCAGACTGAGAGTCAGGGGAGAGGGAGACACATACAGTAGATGAGGAAGTGTAACATTTTGAAAACAGGACAAAGGAGCATGTAGAATAGATCATTGTTAGCTGGGAGAAGGTGACAAGGAAGCAAACAGAGATAAAATGTAGTCGGTGACTGTAAGACTGGATGGAGAACTGGGAAGGGGGATGGGATGGAGATAGAGTGAAAGCAAGGGCTACTTGATGTTAGAGAAGTCAATGTTCATACCGCTGGTGTGCAAGCTGCCCAAGTGGAATATGAGGTGCTGTCCCTCCAATTTGCGCTGGGCCTCACTCTGACAATGGAGGAGGCCCAGGACAGAAAGGTCAGTGTGGGAATGGGAGGGGGGGAGTTAAAATGTTTTGGCAACCGGGAGATCAGGCGGACTGAGCGGAGGTGTTCAGTGAAACGATCGCCGAGACTGCGCATGGTCTCGCCGATATACAGGAGTCCACACCTGCAACAGCGGATACAGTAGATTTATACAGCTTTGCTGAAAGGAAAATCTCTCTCATCTCCAATGAGTCTTGCAGGTATCTACAGATGCACCACAAAAACATAGAAATATAGAAACATAGAAAAATAGGTGCAGGAGTAGGCCATTCGGCCCTTCATGCCAGCACCGCCATTCAATAGGATTATGGCTGATCACTTAAAATCAGTACCCCGTTCCTGCTGTTTCCCCATATCCTTTGATTCCGTTAGTCCTACAATCCAAATCTAACTCTCTCTTGAAAACATTCAGTGAATTGGCCTCCACTGCCTTCTGTGGCAGAGAATTCCACAGATTCACAACTCTCTGGGTGAAAAAGTTTTTCCTCATCTCAGTCCTAAATGGCCGACCCCGTATTCTTAAACTTAGTGACCCCTGGTTCTGGACTCCCCCAACATGGGGAACATTTTTCCTGCATCTAGCCTGTCCGATCCTTTAAGAATTTTATACGTTTCTGTAAGATACCCTCTCATCCTTCAAAGTTCCAAAGTTGGTGAGACCACACCTGGAGTATTGCGTACAGTTTTGGTCTCCAAATCTGAGGAAGGACATTATTGCCATAGAGGGAGTGCAGAGAAGGTTCACCAGACGGATTCCTGGGATGTCAGGACTGTCTTATGAAGAAAGACTGGATAGACTTGGTTTATACTCTCTAGAATTTAGGAGATTGAGAGGGGATCTTATAGAAACTTACAAAATTCTTAAGGGGTTTGGACAGGCTAGATGCAGGAAGATTGTTCCCGATGTTGGGGAAGTCCAGGACAAGGGGCCACAGTTTAAGGATAAGGGGGAAATCCTTTAAAACCGAGATGAGGAGAACTTTTTTCACACAGAGAGTGGTGAATCTCTGGAACTCTCTGCCACAGAAGGTAGTTGAAGCCAGTTCATTAGCTATATTTAAGAGGGAGTTAGATGTGGCCCTTGTGGCTAAGGGGATCAGGGGGTATGGAGAGAAGGCAGGTACGGGATACTGAGTTGGATGATCAGGCATGATCATATTGAATGGTGGTGCAGGCTCGAAGGGCCGAATGGCCTACTCCTACACCTAATTTCTATGTTTCTATGTTTCTATGTTTCCAGTGAACACAAGCCCAGTCGACCCATTCTTTCATCAAGACCACCTATCTGGGAGCATCAGAGTTGGAGATGATCAAACGCACAGCTCAAGACACAGTGTTGTGGACTCACCCAAGTCTTCTTCTTCCGAGTCCATCTTCCATGTTTCCAATGTTGACATCGCAGTCATCGTCTGTCCTGAAAAGGACGCAAGCTTCCGGTGACAATCAGTGGGAGCCATCACTTGTTGCAGTAGATGATGGTGGTAGCAGAATTAGCTCAGGATACTTCCAGTCTCCAGCCCGTGACGTGGACACTTCTGCTATGGGGCCACTCAACCCCAGTCCATCACGCAAACCAGCCTCCTCCCCCCATCGACTCAAGAGTCAAGTGTCAAGACTATATTATTGTCATCTGCCTGCCAAAAAAAGACAATAATAGTAGCAAAGACAAGGCCAATACCCCCAGATTTACGCAGTTCAAAGCCTATTTGGAGGTTGCAGTGTTTAATAGCTGCTTTTAATTGCCGTGATTAACGAATAGCTTCTTCGCCGCTGTTAATTAACACTCTTACATGGACCTCACTTACGCTAGGGCTGAATTCCTGATCTTCCAACCTACTTTGCTGCGCCCTTGCACTTTTGTTCTCTCTGCATTTTCTCTATAGCTGTACACAGTTTATTTTCACTTTTTGCACTACCTAGAGGGCATAGGCTTCAGGTGAGACCCACGCAGGTCTCAGAGAGAACGTACAAACTCCATACAGACAGCACCCGTGGTCAGGATCGAACCCCAGTCCCTGGCGCTGTAGGGCAACAACATTACTGCCGCACCACCGTGCCACCCCGATGTTGCCTGACCCACTATCTCTCTCTATCTCTCCCTCCCTCTCTCTCTCGCTCCTTCCCACTCTCCCCCATTTCTCCCTCCCTCTCCCTCCCTCCCTCTCTCTCTCTCTCTCTCTCTCTCTCTCACTCTCTCTCTCTCTCTCTCTCTCTCTCCATCTCTCACTCTCTCCCTCTCTCTCTCTCTCTCTCTCTCTCTCCTCCCTCTCTCTCTCCCTCTCCCTCTCTCCCTCTCTCTCTCTCTTTCCCTCCCTCTCTCTCTCTCTCTCTCTCCTCTCTCTCTCCCCCCCTCTCTCTCTCCCTCCCTCTCTCTCTCTCTCCCTCTCCCTCTGATTTGTATCTGTCGCTCTGCTGTGTGGCTAATTCTTGTCAATGTCAGGTCGACTTCAGTGAAAGAGTCTAATGCTGATCAGAGTGGATGTGGAGCCCAGCCTTTGTAATAATGCTAAAAGTTGCATGTCCTAATAACAGCTTATTTACCCATAATGGATGTTTGCTGCTCAGGAGTTGATTAGTGGCTTTGAGAGATGCATGGCAAGGATCTGACCTTGCCTTTGCATAAAGATGCCGGCTGCATTTGCAGCGTCAGTGTGCTGAATTTTAATGCATTGTCAACTTGAACTGAAGCATATAAAATGGCACTGCTAAATATTCAGCGAGCTTCAGCAGCTCAGTAAATGGGCTGCCAGTCAATCCTGCCTTCTGAGCTGTGAGCCCTTTCTTCTAAAAGTGCTCAGTCCCGTCTCCGGAGATTTGAAAGGAAATGTGTTGTGAACTAATTCTCATTGCTCGCTGCCTGCGATGTCAAAAACAAACCCCATCGCACCTCGTCTGAAAGCTAGGCTGTCATCACTGTTTTTCCATGGAACATTCTCTTAGATCATAGAGGATTACAGCATGGAAACAGGCCCTTCGACCCACCAAGGCTGCGCTGACCCATTTGCATTCATCCCAGTTTGGTCTCTGCACAGTCTCAACAACCCCCCCCCCCCCCTCACTCATTGGCCTTACAGCGCCGGAGACCCGGGTTCGATCCCAACTACGGGTGCTGTCTATACGGAGTTTGCACGTTCTCCCCGTGACCTGCATTGGTTTTCTCAGAGATCTTGCAATGGAAAGGAAGGACATTAGTTTGGAGGATGTGGAATCGGTATGGGTAGAGCTGCGAAACACTAAGGGGCAGAAAACGCTGGTGGGTGTTGTGTACAGGCCACCTAACAGTAGTAGCGGAGTTGGGGATGGGATCAAACAGGAAATTAGAAATGCGTGCGACAAAGGCAAAACAGTTATAATGGGTGACTTCAATCTACATATAGATTGGGTGAATCAAATTTGCAGGGGTGCTGAGGAAGAGGATTTCTTGGAATGTATGCGGGATAGTTATCTAAATCAACATGTAGAGGAACCAACGAGAGAGCAGGCTATTTTAGACTGGGTATTGAGTAATGAGGAAGGGTTAGTTAGCAATCTTGTTGTACGTGCCCCCTTGGGCAAGAGTGACCATAATATGGTTGAGTTCTTCATTAGGGTGGAGAGTGACATTGTTAATTCAGAAACAATGGTTCTGAACTTAAAGAAAGGTAACTTTGAGGGTATGAGATGTGAATTGGCCAAGATTGACTATTGGAACTCTCTGCCACAGAGGGTAGTTGAGGCCAGTTCATTGGCTATATTTAAGAGGGAGTTAGATGTGGCCCTTGTGGCTAAGGGGATCAGGGGGTATGGAGAGAAGGCAGGTACAGGATACTGAGTTGGATGATCAGCCATGATCATATTGAATGGCGGTGCAGGCTAGAAGGGCCGAAGGGCCTACTCCTGCACCTAATTTCTATGTTTCTATGTTTCTATCTTCACTTTCCTCCCACACTCAAAAGACGTTCAGGTTTGTAGGTTAATTGGCTTGGAATAAATGTAAATTGTTCCTGGTGTGTGATGGATAGTATTAATGTGTGAGAATTACTGGTTGGTGTGGACTCGGTGGGCCAAAGGGCCTGTTTCCACACTATATCTCAAAGCTAAAAATTCTACCACTCATCTAGGGGTGATTTAGAGGGCCAATTAACCTGCAAATCCACACATCGTGGTCATGTGGGAGGGAAACCGGAGCACCCGGAGGAAACCCACACAGTCTGAGGAAGAACGTGCAAACTACACAAAGACAGCACCCGTAGTCAGGATCAAACCTAGGTCTCTGGTGCTGTAAGGCAGCAACTCTACCGCTGCACCAACCAAAGCCTACAACCGAAGGTCATCCATGGAGTGAAGCTCAGGCTCACAACCTTCTCCGTAAGGGCTTTATAGGTGTCTGTACTGGTTCATAGCAAAAGGATTTGAGGATTTGAGTATAGGAGCAGGGAGGTTCTACTGCAGTTGTACAGGGTCTTGGTGAGTCCACACCTGGAGTATTGCGTACAGTTTTGGTCTCCAAATCTGAGGAAGGACATTATTGCCATAGAAGGAGTGCAGAGAAGGTTCACCAGACTGATTCCTGGGATGTCAGGACTTATGAAGAAAGACTGGATAGACTTGGTTTATACTCTCTAGAATTTAGGAGATTGAGAGGGGATCTTATAGAAACTTACAAAATTCTTAAGGGGTTGGACAGGCTAGATGCAGGAAGATTGCTCCCAATGTTGGGGAAGTCCAGGACAAGGGGTCACAGCTTAAGGATAAGGGGGAAATCCTTTAAAACCAAGATGAGAAGAACTTTTTTCACACAGAGAGTGGTGAATCTCTGGAACTCTCTGCCACAGAAGGTAGTCGAGGCCAGTTCATTGGCTATATTTAAGAGGGAGTTAGATGTGGCCCTTGTGGCTAAGGGGATCAGGGGGTATGGAGAGAAGGCAGGTACGGGATACTGAGTTGGATGATCAGCCATGATCATATTGAATGGCGGTGCAGTCTCGAAGGGCCGAATGGCCTACTCCTGCACCTAATTTCTATGTTTCTATGTTTCTATGACATGGAAACACTTTGGCCCACTGAGTCCATGTCCACTATAATGGCAAATTTCCGAACAGATCTTCCACTCGTTATTTCCAATTTAGTTGGTTGTTTATTGAAGTAGCCGTCTTCATCATTGTGACCAAGATACTGTGGGAAGCTTTCCTTGGCGTGCTATCTATGTAAATTATACCACTCATGAGTAGATCAGGTAGTGCAAAAAGAGAAAATAAAGTGTGTACAGAATATCGTGTTACTGCTATAGAGAAAATGCAGGGAGAAAAAAGTGCAAGGGTGCAACAATGTAGATTGGAAGATCAGGAATTCAAGAATTTAAGTTAGGTCCGTATAAGAGCAGGGAAGAATTCTCGCTGCTATACCCATTGCCTATACACATTCAAGGGTAGCAAGGAACAAGAACTGGATTAAGAATAATATTTTTCACCATATCTCAGGAAATAATCTCTGAGCTCCCCCCCCCCCCCCCCCCCCTGATCTCGCTCCATCTGATCAAATCGAAGGCAATGAGTATATTTTCCCCCCTCTCTCTCTCCCAGGGCCCTCTAAGATATTTGACGGCCTCTTCTGAAGTGCGCTGGCACAATGGTGGCAGTGTGGGTGGCACGGTGGTAGAGTTGCTGCCACTCAGCGCCAGAGACCCAGGGTTCGATCCTGACCTCGGGTGCTGTCTGTGTGTGGAGTTTATTTGTTCTCCCTGTGACCGCGTGGGTGGGTTTTCTCCGGTTCCTCCAGTTTCCTACCACATACCGAAGGGGGCGCTGTTCTGGCGGCTACCATGGCAGCAGCGCGTACGCCTTTCAATTTTATTTTTTATTTTTAGTATGTTTTAAAGTGTGTATTTAGTGGGTTTTTTTGTGTTTTGTGTGGGGGGGGTGAGGGGGAAACCGCTTCGGTCGCCTCCTCCATGGAGAGACGTGCCCGGGGCTTCAGCGGCAGGCGCAGCGTGGACTCGGCGTGGAGCGGGGCTCGCCGGAGGGGAGTGCTCCGTTTCACTGGCCCGGGGCAGCCGGCAGCCTGAAGTCGCAGCCTGAAGCCGCGGTCTGCAGAGTTCCAGCTGCTGCGGCGTCTACAGCCCGGGATCCCACGTGGGGGACCCGGGGGAAGAAGAAGCCGCCATTGCCTGCCCGCGGATAACTTCTACCGCGGGCCCGGCATGGACTTACCATCACCCCTGGAGGGGAGCTTCGACCGCCGGCCCTGCAGTCTACGGTGCTTCTGGCTGCGGCGGGGACTTTAAATCTCGACCGCCGGCCTGCGGCCTACACAATCTTGAAGCCGCGGTCTCCGGTGAGGAAAGACCGATCCTGGACTGGACTATGGACTCTGGTCTTGTCCACGGGGGGGGGGGGGGGAATGGAGGAGGACGGCAAAAATGTTTTGTGCCTTCCACCACAGTGATGAATGCTGTGGTGGATGTTTATGTTACATGTTGTGTCCTGTTTATGCATTTTATTATTTTGTTAACCCATCTTTATGATGGAACTGATTTTTAAATTATGTAAAGCACTTTGGCGTCAATGAAAGTTGACTATAAATGTGCTATATAAATAAACTTATTATTATTATTATTATTATTATTATCCCCCCCAAAATGTGGGTTTGTTGGTCAATTTGCCCCTTTGGCATTCGCTATGCTGGAAAATATAGAACGTGTGTGGATGAATGATATGGGCAAGGAGGAACTGTAGATGCTGGTTTACACCGAAGATGGAGACAAAATGCTGGAGAAACTCAGTGGGTCAGGAAGCATCTCTGGAGGAAAGGAATAGGTGACATTGGTTGATGGTCAGCATGGACTCGGTGGGCCGAAGGGCCTGTTTCCATGCTGTATCTTTCCAGCAACTATTTAATCAAAAACTTGTACGTGGCTTTGAGTGTCTTCAGTCCAAATTACGCCACAGCACAACAGGGTGAATGGAGTAGGCCATTCGGCCCTTCGTGCCAGCACCGCCATTTAATATGATCATCTAAAATCGGTACCCCATTCCTGCTTTTTCCCCATATCCCTTGATTCCTTTATCCCTAAGAGCTAAATCTAACTCTCGCTTGAAAACAAATTGAAGGACGTTCCTTCAGGAAGGAGATGAGGAGGAATTTCTTTAGTCAGAGGGTGGTGAATCTGTGGAAGTCTTTGCCACAGAAGGCAGCGGAGAAACAGCCCCTTCTGCCAACCGAGTCCGCACCAACCAGCCATCCCCACACTATCCTACACACACCAGGGACAATTTACATATATACCAGGCCAATTAACCTACAAACCTGTGCGTCTTTCGATAGTGGGAGGAAACCAAAGGTCTTGGAGAAAACCCACGTGGTCACGGGGAGAACGTGCAAACTCCGTACAGACAGCACCCGTAGTCGGGATCGAAGACGGGTCTCTGGCGCTGTAAACACTGTAAGGCAGCAACTCTACCACTGGGTGGGGCATCACCACTTTACCACACAGCACGGCCGAAATGACCCCACTGCTTCTCACCAACTGAAGCCTTCTACAGAGACTCGAGAGTAGGCGGTGCCTTTACCATAGCAAAAAATGTCCAGGGCTAAACCGTTGAGTTACTCCAGCTTTTTGTGGCCGTCCTCGGTTTAAACCAGCATCTGCAGTTCTTTAGACACAAAAAAGCTGGAGTAACTCAGCTGGAGTAACATACAGAAACACACACACACACACACACTCACGCACACACACACACGCACACACACACACATAGAAACGCACACACACACACGCACACACACACAGAAACGCACACGCACATACACACACATACACACTCACATACACATGTAAGTACACACATACACACACACGCATAGAAACACACGCATGCACACATACACACATATACACACACAGAAACACACGCATAAAAACACGCACAGAAACACGTAAACACACAAGCTTCCAAGCAAGAGCGCACGTGTGCAAACACACACACGCTCCCACATACAAATGCACACACTCACACACATACACACACACACACAGACCCACGCTCCCACACAGAAATGCACACACTCACACACACACACACAGAAACACACACTCACAGAAATACTCACACACAAAAAAACACACACATTTACACACTCACACAGATGTAGACATAGTCACAAATGCACATTCATACACACAGAAACACACACACACAAAAATACTCACACACACCACAAACACACACACCAAAACACATTCACACAAACATAGACATAGACACACTCACACACACACACAGAAACACACAATGAAACACACACATTCACACATACAGACACACGCATTTGTGCACACACACATACACACACACACTTGGATAAGGTGATGTAAATGCCCTTGCCTCAACCTTTAATCTTCCCCATGCTGCTAACGTTATTACGAGTTGAAGCTGGAAACATTCTCAGGTTGTTTATCAATGTAGCCGTGAGATAATTAGCATTTGATGTCATGCTAACACCTCCCTTGACCCCATCTCTTCTTGATTCCACATGATGGTCATTTATTGGTGAATGAGTGGAGTTTAATGCATGCAATTAGGATAAAAGTGATTTATGCTCACCGCCCATTTTGATTAGACACTGAAGCCCCACAGCAGACTGTAAATGAGCTGGTGTCCACACCATGCTGGAGGCAGGAAGTGGGCCCTATTGCCTATGTAACCACAGTTTGCAATGCTTCAATGCTACAATGGTGCGTTATTTGTCACATGTGCAACTGTACAGTGAGATTCCTTGTGAATATTTACACACGCGGGCACCGACATGTTTTGGCGTCGTTTCCAACATCCAAAGTCGGGTCGGCCTGGGCACTCGGTCTACTGGAGCGGGCCCCAATCCAGGCGAGCCCCAGGCTCTTGCCGGGCCTACCTCCGTCGCCCTCCACCGGATCGGCCCACGAACCGATGTCCCTCTCCTCTCCTCGTCCTCGTCCGGCCCTCATTGTGTCCCGGGGGGGGGGGGGGGGCACCTCCTGCAGCCGGCCTTGGAGGCGCTTGAGGTATTACCCCGGTTCACCCTCCCACCCCAGCCCTCGCTCCTCCTGTCCGACATCTCCAGCGGGGACCTGTGGTGGAGAGTGTTGCACAGAGCTGTGGTGTGTAACCGATATTTGAGTCAGATCACGGACTCGCTCAGGAAGAGAGCGTGTTCCACGTGTACATGGGGTGTGAGAGGTTGCAGCCCCTGTACGAATATCTGAAGGGGGCTGCTCCTCAAGTCCTGGCTGCAATTTAGCCGCACGCTCCTGACCTTGGGTCACCCGGTACGAAGTGGGGAGGGTCGGGAGGGAGAGAGAGGGGGGGGTGGGGGATCTCCTTGTCGGTTTGCTCCTGGACCAGGCCAAGATGGCCATACGTAGTTAGTACGCTGACTAGCTCTTGGTACAGCATCACTCAGCACTGGACAATTTTATCAAGCCAATTAACCTACAAGCCTGCACGTCTTTGGAGTGCGGGAGGAAACACAAAGATCTTGGAGAAAACCCACGCAGGTCATGGGGAGAACGTACAAACTCCATACAGACAGCACCCGTGGTCGGGATCGAACCCGGGTCTCTGGCGCTGCATTTTGCTGTAAGACAGCGACTCTACCGCTTTGCCACCGTTTAATAATCTTATTTATATAGCACATTTTTAGTCATCTTGCATTGACCCCAAAGTGCTTCACATAATTACATTACATTTACACACAGGCAAAGGTGGGTGAAGTGTCTTGCCCCAAGGACACAACGACAGTATGCACTCCAAGCGGGATTCGAACCGGCTACCTTCCGGTCGCCAGCCGAACACTTAGCCCATTGCACCATCTGTCATCCCACCACAATACCATATTGCCACGGTACACACATGCAGTGTCCACGGGGACTCTGGAGGCCTTCAGTGAACGCTGGTCACCGCGGGGGTGGGTGTGGGGGGGTCAAGCGCATTGTAAATGAAGCTGACAGCAGCTTTTAATCTGATAACTGTTTGATAGCAAACTGCCAACGACAGTCTTGATTTTGTTACTGCTCTTTCAATGTGTATAATTGAATTAAAGCATTTGGGATTATAAAGAGAAAAAAAATACCGCACTCCGCTGAGCTTTGCTTTTGCCAAAAAATAAAGTGTATCGATTATTACAAGAATAATATGTAAAATACCAACAAACCCACCTCCATAATACAAAGTAAAACAAATATCTTTAAATATCAAATATACTGTATAAAACAATTAGGTTACAATCTTTTTTTAAAATGTAATCAAATATTGCATTAATACAGTTTCTACAATACAAAACAATGCCAACAAACCCACCACCACATCCACCGACTGACCATATGGTGCCAGCACAATAACCTGGCCCTCAACACCAGCAAAACCAAGGAACTGATTGTGGACTTTGGAAGGGGTAGGATGGGGACCCACAGTCCCATCTATATCAATGGGTCAATGGTGGAAAGGGTCAAGAGCTTCAAATTCCTGGGCGTGCACATCTCTGAAGATCTTTCCTGGTCCCAGAACACTGATGCAATTATTCGGAAAGCACATCAGCGCCTCTACTCCCTGAGAAGATTACGGAGAGTCGGTATGTCAAGGAGGACTCTCTCTAACTTCTACAGGTGCACAGTCGAGAGCATGCTGACCGGTTGCATCGTGGCTTGGTTCGGCAACTTGAGCGCCCTGGAGCGGAAAAGACTACAAAAAGTAGTAAACACTGCCCAGTCCATCATCGGCTCTGACCTCCCTTCCATCGAGGGGATTTATCGCAGTCGCTGCCTCGAAAAGGCTGGCAGCATCATCAAGGACCCACACCATCCTGGCCACACACTCATCTCCCCGCTACCTTCAGGTAGAAGGTACAGGAGCCTGAAGACTGCAACGTCCAGGTTCAGAAATAGCTACTTCCCCACAGCCATCAGGCTATTAAACTCGGCTCAGACAAAACTCTGAACATTAATAGCCCATAATCTGTTTATTTGCACTTTATCAGTTTATTTATTCATGTGTGTATATATTTATACAATGGTATATGGACACACTGATCTGTTCAGTATTTGTGCCTACTATACCCTGGTGTGCTGAAACAAAGCAAGAATGTCATTGCCCTATCGGGGACACATGACAATAAACTCACTTGAACTCTTATCTAAAACAAATATTCTTAAATGTTACATTCTTAAACAACTATACAATCCGTGTCCAGGATACATTGAACCCCCCCGCGGTGCCCAGCGGTCCCGGAAATCCCCCAGGGCGCCCGTGGACAGCGCGCAGTCCCTCTCTAGTACCACCCGGGCACGGACGTAACCCCGGGAAAGGTCTCGGCTGGACCGGGCGCCGCTCCAAGCGGCCGAGCGCGTGGACCGCACGCGGCCTACGGCGGTGGAGCAGCGGCGGAGGACACCACGCCTACGCTTGGCCAGGCCGACCCTGCAACGTCGCCATGGCAACGGGCCTTCATGGTCGGGTCAAGATCCCCGCACTTACAACAACTGGGACTTGAAAATGGCGGCAATGTAACAACACTTTTTCTCACAGAGAGTGGTGAGTCTGTGGAATTCTCTGCCTCAGAGGGCGGTGGAGGCCAGTTCTCTGGATGCTTTCAAGAGAGAGCTATTCAATTCAATTCAATTCAACTTTAATGTCATTGCACAAATACGAGTATGGGTACAATGAAATGCAGTTTAGCGTCAGTCCGTAGTATATTGCAATATAGAAATAAAAATAAAAATACAGAATAATCAAACAATAATCGAACAATGGGGACGGAGAGACTGGAGAAGTCTATCGGCGGGACTCCGAGTTCAGCAATGTGATGGTATTATTGTAGAAGCTGTTCCTCATCCTACTGGTACGAGATCTGAGGCTCCTGTACCACCTCCCTGATGGGAGGAGGGCAAACAGTCCATGGTTGGGGTGGGAGGGGTCTTTAATGGTCTTCCCGGCCCGTCTCAGACACCGTTTTCGGTGGAGGGCATCCATGGCAGGGAGCGGGGCACCGATGATGTACTGCGCGGTTTTCACCACCCGTTGTAGTGTCTTCCTGTCCGCAGCAGTGCAGCTGCTGTACCATACCGTGAAGCAGGTGGTCAGGATGCTTTCGATGGTACAGCGGTAAAAGTTGGTCAGGATCTGGGGGGACAGGTGAGCTTTCTTGAGCCTCCTCAGGAAGTAAAGGCGCTGCTGTGCCTTTTTGATCAACTTGGAGGTGTTGAGGGACCAGGACAGATCCTCCGAGGTGTACCCCGAGGAATTTATAGTTGGAGACGCGCTCCACCTCAGTCCCGTTTATATGGATGGGGGTATGTCTGCCCCCTCTGATCTTCCTGAAGTCAACAATAATTTCCTTCGTCTTCTTGGAGTTGAGGACGAGGTTATTGTTGGCACACCAGGTTGTCAGGTGCTAGCCCTCTAGATAGGGCTCTCAAAAATAGCGGAGTCAGGGGATATGGGGAGAAGGCAGGAACGGGGTACTGATTGGGGATGATCAGCCATGATCACATTGAATGGCGGTGCTGGCTCGAAGGGCCGAATGGCCTACTCCTGCACCTATTGTCTATTGTCTGTACACTGTCTGTACTACTGCTGTACACTTGTACTGTATATGAGGGTTACCCAAGATGTACAGTATCTAAGTGCTTACGTATCGTAATACCTGTACAACAATGAGTTTCACTGTAACTCGGTCCACATGACAAATAAAGTACCATTGAACCATTGAAGCTCTCTGTGTAAATGCGGAAGATTATTATCGCACTTAGATACAAGAGGCGCCAGCTCCATAAGGCCAAATTAACCAGGATTGATGGATGACTCCGACATGTTGCATTGATAACAGCGCGGGTTAGATAACCAGGCAGACATACTGGATAGGCAGGTCCGCAGATTAGATCACTACTTAGATCGATAGTTAGGGTGGGGTGTACATTGGGGAAGGAGCGAGCTTAAAGAAAGACGCTGTCTGAAAGACGGAGTATTGATGGTTCATTGGGCTAATGGATTGATGGGGTGGGCAGTGAGTGAGCACGGGTGAGACAAGACTGATGTAATGGGCTCGGGGCCGATGTGATTTACTGAAGGAGCCTCCTCTTCAAAGACTTGCTTCTTGCTTCTCCTGCACATTGATGTTATCAGGAATAATGCTGTATCGAGGGGGCTGGGATGTGGCCCTTTCTATAGTTCTTAAGGGGCTGTCCCACTTGGGCGACCTAATTGGCGAGTTTTGAAGCGTTTGAAAAAATGACATGTTGAAGACCTCCTTCAACTATGTTGAAGACCTCCCTTCGATCTCTTTCGACTATGATGAAGACTATCTACGACTCCCTTCGACTACCCTCGATTACCTACGATTAACATGCCGACCTACTACGAATAAACCTATGAGTAAAAAAAGCATCGATTTTTTCCATGGCGACCTTTTTTTACACGCGGGCATTTTTTAACATATTGAAAAAAACGCCGCAACCTAGCTGAGGCCTCGAGTACGCGGAGACCACTCTCGAGCATGAAGGAGAGTTCTGACCTTGTGTCGAATATGAGTCGAGGGCAAACTCCATGCTGTTTCCATGCTGTATCTCTAAACTAAACTAAACTAACCTAAACTAAACTATGATCAGCAGTGGCAGAGCTACTGTCTTACTGCGCCAGAGACCCAGGTTCGATCCCGACTACGAATGCTGTCTGTGTGGAGTTTGTATGTTCTCCCCGTGACAGCGTGGGTTTCCTCCGAGATCTTCGGTTTCCTCCCACACTCCAAAGACGTGCGGGTTTGTAGGTTAATTGGGTTCGTATAAATGTAAATTGGCCCTAGTGTGTGTGGGACAGTGTTGGTGTGTGTGTTGGTCAGTGTTGGTGTGTGTGTGTGGGATAGTGTGTGGGATAAACGTGTGTGTGGGCATAGTGTTGGGTGTGTGTGTGGGATAGTGTTTGGTGTGTGTGTGGGACAGTGTTGGTGTGTGTGTGTGGTCATAGTGTTGGTGTGTGTGTGGGATAGTGTTGGTGTGTGTGTGTGGGATAGTGTTGGTGTGTGTGTGTGGGATAGTGTTGGTGTGTGTGTGTGGGATAGTGTTGGTGTGTGTGTGTGGGATAGTGTTGGTGTGTGTGTGTGGGATAGTGTGGGTGTGTGTGTGTGGGATAGGGTTGGTGTGTGTGTGGGATAGTGTTGGTGTGTGTGTGTGTGGACAGTGTTGTTGTGTGTGTGTGTGGGACAGTGTTGGTGTGTGTGTGTGGGATAGTGTTGGTGTGTGTGGGATAGTGTTGTGTGTGTGTGTGGGGATAGTGTTGGTGTGTGTGTGTGGGACACTGTTGGTGTGTGTGTTGGACAGTGTTGGTGTGTGTGTGTGGGATAGTAGTGTGGTGGTGTGTGTGTGTGGACACTGTTGGTGTGTGTGTGGGATAGTGTTGGTGTATGTGTGTGGGACAGTGTTGGTGTGTGTGTGTGTTGGGTGTGTGTGTGTGTGTGGTGAGTGTGTGTGTGTGTGTGTGTGTGTGTTGGTGTGTGTGTGTGTGTGTGTGTTTGTGTTGGTGTGTGTGTGGGTTTGTGTGTGTGTGTGTGTGTGAGTGTGGGATAGTGTTGGTGTGTGTGTGGGATAGTGTTGGTGTGTGTGTGGGACAGTGTTGGTGTGTGTGTGTGTTGGTGTGTGTTGGTGTGTGTGTGTGTGGGATAGTGTTGGTGTGTGTGGGATAGTGTTGGTGTGTGTGTGGGATAGTGTTGGTGTGTGTGTGTGGGATAGTGTTGGTGTGTGTGTGGGATAGTGTTGGTGTGTGTGTGTGGGTGTGTGTGTGTGTGTGTGTGGGTTAGTGTTGGTGTGTGTGTGTGTGGGATAGTGTGTGTGTGTGTGTGTGTGGGTGTGTGTGTGTGTGTGTGTGTGTGGGTGTGTTGGTGTGTGTGTGTGTGGGTGTGTGTGTGTGTGTGTGTGTGTGTTGGATAGTGTTGGGATAGTGGGTGTGTGTGTGTGGGACAGTGTTGGTGTGTGTGTGTGGGATAGTGTTGGTGTGTGTGTGTGGGACAGTGTTGGTGTGTGTGTGTGGGACAGTGTTGGTGTGTGTGTGGGATAGTGTTGGTGTGTGTGTGTGCGACACTGTTGGTGTGCAGGGATCGCTGGTCGGTACCGAAGGGCCTGTTTCCGCGCTGTATCTCTAGACTAACTGAAACTAATTAAACAAAGATAAACAAAGGTACACGTTCCGTCCCGAAACGTTGCCTATTTCCTTCGCTCCATAGATGCTGCTGCACCCGCTGAGTTTCTCCAGCATTTTTGTCTACCTTCGATTTTCCAGCATCTGCAGTTCCTTCTTAAACAAAGATAAACTAAACTAAATTGAGCCAAACTAAACGAAGACCTCTCCTGTGGATCCACATATAGATTGCTACACTTTACTAAGGAGAGACACTTTCTTATCCCCTATCCTTTTAATATTAATATTTACAGATCTTTTCGGATTCTCCTTCATCTTTAGTGCCAGTAGTCTCTCACGGCCCATTCCTGATTTATTTCTTAATCATACTCCTTTATCCTTCAAGGGACTGTCTCATCTCCAGCTGATTATCTCACCTCTCTTGACCCCAACTTGCATCCGCCATTAAACCCTGCGTAGTGTCGTTGATCCACAGACATTACCATTGACCTGCGCTGAAAGGTGGCATTCAGATGATCTCCAGCCAGTTGACATTGCCTCAACACAGCTCACGTACAAATTGTTGCAAGCAGCGCTCCGTTTTAATGGCGTGTCGTCGTGTTCAGTGAATTAACTTCCATCTTAATGGACGTGTTTGATCTACAACGCCCTTTGCTGTCAGTTCCAGTCTCTGAGCGCTTCCGCCAAATCCTCCGATCACTTTAGCCGCGGCAGCTCGTGACATTGGCTCCACTTGAGTTGATTAAAGTCGACCTCTCATATCTCAGAGACTTTGGAATGGAGATGAGGGGGAATTTCTTTCACCACAGTGGGGGGGGGGTGTGAATCTGTGAAATTCATTGCCACAGACAGCTGTGGAGACCAATAAAGCATTATTGATTAGTAGGGGCATCAAAGGTTACGGGGTCAAGGCAGGAGAATGGGGGCTGAGCGGGAAAAATGGATCAGCCATGATTGAATGGTGGAGCAGACTTGATGGGCCGAATGGCCTAATCTGCTCTTATGGTCTTATGGTCTTATGGACACAGGTTTCCACCTCTCTGGATACGTTTAGTTTAGTTTAGTATTTTCGAGATGAAGCATGGAAACAGGCCCTTCGGCCCACCGAGTCCGCACTGACCAACGATCACCAGTTCTATCCCACACATGAGGAACAATATACAGAAGCCAATTAACCTAAAAACCTGCACGTGTTTGGGATGTGGGAGGGATCCGGAGCACCAGGAGAAAACCCACGTGGTCACAGGGAGAACATGCAAACTCCGTACAGACAGCACCCGCGGTCAGGATCGAACCCGGGTCTCTGGCGCCGTAAGACAACAACTCCAACTCTGCCCACTGTGCCACTCCCTGGCACTAACCCTTTGGTTGTGAAGGCTGTTGGATTTCATGTGCAGTTTTTGAGGCCATGTTTACTGAGGCTTGAAGACCATTTAGTCCGACTTCTAACACGAGCCGTGTGTGACGGAAAGGCTTTTGGGAACTCAAGGGGGTGAGTCACTCACCACGGAGAGGCCAGTCTCTGACCCTATTGGCAACCGCAGCGTTGTGTGGTCGCTGCAACTTAATTTCATGCCAGACGTACACTCATCTTCACACCTCTTCCTCATCATCCCTGTCCCTCCAGGGACACCCATACTGCCCCTGTCCCTATGAAGCAGATCCAAGCAATGCCATCAGATCAGGTCAGATCCACTAGAGCCTTTGTTTAGATATCCCAACAGAATAGTGGGATATGGGGAGAAAGCAGGAACGGGATACTGATTTAGGATGATTAGCCATAATCATATTGAATGGTGGTGCTGCCTACTGCTGCACCTATTTTCTATATTTCTATGAGATACAGTGTGGAAACAGGTTCTTCGGCCCATCGTGTTCATACCGACCAACGATTTTCCCCATTCACTAACACTATCCTACACACTAGGGATAATTTACAATTTACCTAAGCCAATTAGTTTAGTACAGTTTAGTTTAGTTTCGTTTAGAGATACAGCGCGGAAACAGGCCCTTCGGCCCACCAGGTCCGTGCTGACCAGCGACCCCCGCACATTAACACCATCCTACACACACTAGGGACAATTTACACATAAGCCAAGCCAATTGACCAACAAACCTGTACGGCTTTGGAGCGTGGGAGGAAACCGAAGATCTCGGAGAACACCCATGAGGGTCACGGGGAGAACGTACAAACTCCGTACAGACAGCACCTGTAGTCGGGATCAGGGGCGGAAAACCCGGGGGGGGCCAGAGGGGACACGTACCCCCCCCATGTTTTGAGAGGTGGGCGATATCCCCTGCCTGCCTGGGCTTGCGGGAAATATGGCCAGCGCGGAGAAGCAGCGTTGGTATCCCGTCAGTCCAGACAGGGCTGTTGGTTAACCCGGTGAGACAGGCAGAGTTGAGCTGCATTTAGCGCTGGATTGAGCCTCCGAAGCCTCGCGCGCGTGTGTGACTGTGCGCATGCAGATCAGGCAGCATCCTTGGGGAAAATGTTCCCCAGAGATGCTGCTTGACCGGCTGAGTTATTCCAGCACTTTGCCTCTTTTTCTCTTTGGTAAATCAACAATCTGGAGGAACTCAGCGGGACAGGCAGCATCTCTGGGGAGAAGGAATGGGTGACGTTTCGGGGCGAGACCCTTCTACAGACTGAGCAGTTCCTGATTTCTCTATACATAGTAGAATTAGCCCTTTCAGCCCATCAAGTCTACTTTGCCTTCCAATCATGGTTGATTGATCACTCCAGCCTAACCCCATTCTCCTGCCTTCTCCCCATAACCTCTGACACCCGAACTAATAGAGAACCCTTCAGACTGATGGAGATAGTTGATTAAAAAAAAACATGCATCGAGTGGCTAATTCCCTGAGCAAGACAAACCATGAGTCTGAAGAAGGTCCATGACCTGAAACGTCACCTATCCCGAGCTGTTCCCCAGGGATGCTGCCTGACCCGCTGAGTTATTCCAGCGCTTTGTATCCTTATGTGTAAACCAGCACCTGCAGTTCCTTGTTTCTACGTGAGAAGCAGTCAGAAGGGAGAAAGAACGGTGATCTTAAAGTGGTCAGTCAGTTTCACTCCATCCACAACCACTGGGAAACAGACTCGGAAGTGTATAACCTGCAGGAATCTAACAGCAGCTTTTATTGGGTACAGGACCTCGGCACTGAACCAGGCATGAAATGAACAGGAATGCTAAGTCACAGAGAGATATGACATGGAAACACTTTGGCCCACTGAGCCCATGTCCACTATAATGGCAAATTTCCGAACAGATCTTCCACTGGTTATTTCCAATTTAGTTGGTTGTTTATTGAAGTAGCTGTCCAAACAAATTAGATGAACGTACCAGGTTTTCCTTATTCTTCGTGCAAGTTGTAGCTGGCTGCTCTGTCCCTGATCTGGTGAGAACTGAATACTCTCCCTCCCTGTGCCTGTCACTTCCTGTCCCCCTATGTCCTTACATATACCCCACCTTGTGCATCTAATGACCGCCTCCAAGTGGCCAAAATGATACTGCAATATCTATCTAGACAAACTAATATGATATGCCAACATAAACATCAACTGGCCCTAAACACTCATCCAATCCAACATTATTCACGCCATATTGTCATCAACTCACCTACAGACTAGGGCCAATATACAGCAGCTAGATACCTACAAACCCACCTGGAATGTAGAGGAAACTGGAGCACCTGGAGGAAGCCCACGCGGTCACAGGGAGAACGTGCAAACTCCACACAGACATAAACACACGCACAGGCAGCACCTGAGGTCAGGGTCGAACCCGGGTCTCTGGTGCTGTGAGACAGCGGCTCTACCAGCTGTGTCACTGTGAATAAATGGTGCATCGACAACGCCAGACTATCATCGGACTGAAGGAAGGTCCTGACCCGAAGCATTGGCTGTACATTTCCCTCCGCAGATGCTGCCTGAACCGCTGAGTCTCTCTAGCACTTTGTGTTTTACTAATGGCTCTGGTTCTTTCAGTTCACTCACAGTACTGGACATGAAAACTGGTTCCCCCACCTCAAAGTATCAAGTTCGCCCCACGCCACACCACGCCACACTACGCCACGCCACACCACACCATGCTAGCGCCTCTACTTCCTTAAACAGCTGAGGAGGTTCAGCATGTCCCCAACACCCCTCTCCAACTTCTACAGATGCATCGTAGAAAGCACTTTATCAGCATGCATCACGGCACGGTTCGGGAACAGCTTCACCCAAGACCGCAAGAAATTGCAGCGAATTGTGGTCGCAGCCCAGACCATCACACAAACCAACCTCCCTTCCATTGACTCCATCTACACCTCACGCTGCCTCGGCAAGGCCCCAGCAGCACAATCAAGGACCAGTCGCACCCTGATCACTCCCTCTTCTCCCCTCTCCCATCAGTGTGTGTAAACGCACACCTCCAGATTCAGCGACAATTTCTTCCCAGCTGTTATCAGGCAACTGAACCAACCTACCACAACCAGAGAGCGGTGCTGAAATACTATCGGACTATCTTTGATCAGGCTTTACTGGTTTTACCTTACACTACACGTTATTCCCTTATCATGTATCTGTTCACTGTGAATGGCTCGATTGTAATCATGTATTGTCATTCCGCTGGCTGGTTAGCACGCAACAAAAGCTTTTCACTGTACCTCGGTACACGTGACAATAAACTAAACTAAACTGAACTGAGCTGCTTCCTTCATCCCACTGAGTACAGGAAAAGTACGCGGACATCATTAAACTGAACATAGATGTCTGTCTAGTTTAGTTTAGTTTAGTTTAGTTTAGTTTAGTTTAGTTTAGTTTAGTTTAGAGATACAGCATGCAAACAGGACCTTCGGCCACCAATCCCATGCCGACTAGCGGTCACCCCATACAATAGTTCTATTCTGGATAGAGTGCATATGGAGAGGATGTCTCAAGTTGTGGGAGAGTTTCAGAATAAACTGACATACCTTTCATTTAGTTTAGAGATACAGCATGGAAACAGGCCCTTCGGCCCATCGAATCCTTAATGATCAGCGACCACCTCTACACTAGTCCACACCTACTCACTAGGGACAATCTACAGAAGCCAATTAACCTACACACCTGTACGTCTTTGAAGTGTGGGAGGAAACCAGAGCACCAGGAGAAAACCCATGCAGGTCACAGGGAGAACGTACAAACTTCATACAGACAGCGCCCCTGGTCAGGGTGGAACTGGGGTCTCTGTTGACTGGGTATGGTTTAAAGTGCTTGCTTAGTGCAATGCCAAGTTATGTGGTGTGGGTACATGCTGATCTGGGTACTCACTGGATGAGTTCAACGTTACTAATAATCTATTATACATGGGCAGTTTCCTGAGTGACTGGTCCTTGCATTTTTGTGATTTGATTGATTCATAGGATATCAACGTGACTGGTAATACCCAGCATTTATCGTCCATTTGTAATTGCCCCTAAATGAGTCGTTAAGCAGTGATTCTATTGATGGTTAGGGCTCACATATAGGTCGTCAAATTCCTGTTGGTGAATCAGACAAGGTTTATATCCAGTCGTTTATGATACCACACCACATTTTTAAAAATTAATTCCAGATTTATCTAATTACTGTTTAACTTCTAGTTTTTAGTTTAGATATACAGCAAGCAAACAGGCCCTTCGGCCCACTGAGTCTACGCCGACCATCACACTGACGAGGGGTCTCGACCCGAAACGTCACCTGTTCCTTTCCTCCAGAGGTGCTGTCGGACCCGCTGAGTTGCTCCACTACTTCACGCTAGTTCCACTTCGTCCCACATTCCCATCCCCTCCCTTACACACCAGGAGAAATTTAACAGGAGGCCAATTAACCTACAAACCCGCACGTCTTTGGGATGAGGGAGGAAACCGGAGCACCCGGAGCAAACCCACGCGGCCACAGGGAGAACGTGCAAACTCCGTACAGACAGCACCCGTAGTCAGGATCGAACCGGGGGTCTCTGGCGCTGTGAGGCAGCAGCTCTACCCGCTGCACCGCCCTGTGATGCCAATGTTACAATGTAATTTTAACATAGTTTGTAATAATAATAATAATAATGTTTATTTATATAGCACTTTTCAACAAAACCAGTATTTGAACCAAAGTGCTTTACAGAGATTGATTAAATTAATTGAACAGATCAAATGTCAATAAATCCATACAAAACAAAAAAGAGAAAAAGAAAAAAAGACACAGAACAGTACACTATAGAAATCAACATGAAACGTCCCCCCACAGCAGAATTCACTGTGAGGGAAGGCACTAAAAATATCCAGTTCTCCCCCTTGTAGGTTAATTGGCTATTGTAACTTATCCCGAATGTGTAGGATAGTTCTAGAGTACGGGGCGATCGATGGTCGACATGGACTCGGTGGGCCGAAGGGCCTGTTTCCACACAGTATCTTAAAACTAAACTAAACTAATCTCGTGTGTAAATCGGTAATTCATACGTCTGGCTACTGAACCGTTACACCAGCTGGGCCTCGACCCAAAACGTCACCCATTCCTTCTCTCCAGAGATGCTGCCTGTCCCGCTGAGTTACTCCAGCATTTTGTGTTTAAACCAGCATCTGCAGTTTCCTACCAAGATACCACCTTGCTCCTCCTGCATAGAATGCGTTCAGCATAATGATCAACAGAATAGTAGGGGGTGAAGATGTTTCCTGTAGCACCAGGCCAGGCAAGTGGCGGATGCAGGTTCGATATCAGTGTCAGTGAGAGATGATGGCAGAATATATTTTATATCTGAAGCGAGCTGTGGTGTGATGCTCAGTCAGAGAGGTTGATGTGGGTTGAATAATGAGTAGGGGATCGTGGAGAATGCAGGAAGCATTGACAGGAGCTCAGTGTAAGAGGGTTTATCCAAGCAGGGCCAGCTACGAGCTGCATAGACAGGATTGGAACCACCTTCCAACAATTCCACAATGAGGTTTCACACAAGTTCAGAGAATCGTCCAGCCCTGAACTAAAGAGGGAAAGCCACTGTTGTAGTTTTTACAGATACCACAGCAAGACGACAAATCCACGCTGACTATCCATCACTCATTCACATTGGAGGAACAACACCTCATATTTCGTTTGGGCCACTTTGGCGGTTTTCATTTCACTGCACATCTCGTATGTGTATGTGAGGAATGAACTTGACTTGACTAGACTTGACTCGGGCAGCTGCTTACACCCCAACAGTATGAATGTTGATGCCCCTAACTTCAAGTAACCCCACCCGAAACGTCGCCTGCCTGCCCATTCCCCTCCGTGGAGGCTGCCTGACTCGGAGAGAGACACAAAAAGCTGGACTAACACAAAAAGCCACATCCAACAGAGTCATTCAGAGCAGGGAGGAACTGCAGATGCTGATTTACACCGAAGATAGACACAAAGCGCTGGAGTAACTCTGCGGGACAGGCAGCATCTCTGGAGGGAAGGAATGGGTGACTTTTCGGGTCGGGACCCTTCTTCAGACTGATTGAGGCCTTGTTAGTTCAGAGGTTAGTCCAAGCCTGACCCACTGAGTTCCTCCAGCACTTTGCGTTTTGCCCAATATTCCAGCATCTGCAGTTTCTTGCATCAACATTAGCCTTCAGCTTTTGTACCTGACTGCTGATGCTTGTCTTGTTGAGTCTACCTGTAAGGCAGCAGCTCCACTGATGTGCCACTATGCCTCCCAGTCTTGAGAATGAATAATATAAGAATCAGGGGCTCCCCTTCAGTGTGGATGTAGGAACTGCAGATGCTGGTTTAAACCAAAGATAGACACATTTGCCCAGCATTCTGTGTCTCTCTTTGCCTCCAACTCAGTATTGCGCTTCCTTAAACATTTGTGTTGGTTGGGGAGATCTAAAAGTAGTGTTAATTAAGAATAAGGGGTCGGCCATTTAGGACTGAGATGAGGAGAAACTTTTTCACCCCTAGAGTTGTGAATATGTGGGATTCTCTTCCACAGAAGGTAGTGGAGGCCAATTCACTGGATGTTTTCAAGAGAGAGTTAGATTTAGCTCTTAGGGCTAACGGAATCAAGGGATGTGGGGAGAAGGCAGGAACAGGCAGAAGGCAGGATTTTGGATGATCAGCCACGATCACTTTGAATGGCGGTGCTGGCTCGAAGGGCCAAATGGCCTCCTCCTGCACCTATTTTCTATGTTTTTATGTTTCTCATGTATTTCCCAGTAATGGAAGGCAAAGGGTTAATCGATGGCCATTGACTCAACTTCCAGCCGTGGAGAAGGGCTGTTTCATTTCAACGTCAGCCGAACGTCATCCATTTTGTTGCTGACTTCTTCTTGGCCGGTCCTCCCGTTCAATCCGTGACCATTGCTGGCATCACCGATGAACCGCTCAGGAGAACCGGCCGGGATTGAGGGGGGGGGGGGGGGGGGGGGGGGTGAGATTAACATTAGTCATTTCTCCAGGCTGTTGTAGCAACGTTGCCATTTCAACTCGGTGAGTACACACACTTCTGGCACAGTAAAACCCAGAAGTGATCTCAGAGCCCACTGCTTCAAATAAATAACGTTGAATGTTTTAAAGATTAGCAATGGGGATGTTTGAGTTGAGTCATGGCCACTCATCCATCACCTGAAAGTTACAGCCATCTTCCTTATCCCACCCACTCCATCTCTGCTGCCGAAAACCAACTTGTTTTCTCTTTATTCCCAGCTCTGTTGAAGGGACTTGGACCTGAAAGATTAACTGTTTCCCTCCCCGCGGATGCTGTCCGACCTGCTGAGTGTTTTCATGCCTGAGTGTTACAGCTTTCCCACAAATGTAACGGAGGAAGCAATGTGTAGGAAGGAGTGGGGATGGACACAAAATGCTGCAGTGACTCGGCAGGTCAGGCAGCATCTCTGGGGTGAAGGCATGGGTGACGTTTTGGGTCAAGACCGTATTGTGATGCCATATCTTTCCCCACTTCACAATGCCACTTTGCATTCAACACTTTTTCTTGTTGAGGGGTAACTTTTTTACACAAAGGGTGGTGGTATATAGAACGAGCTGCCAGAGGAGGTAGTCGAGGCAGGTACTCTCATAATGTTTAAGAGACACTTGGACAGTTTTGTGGTCTTTTATCTAGGTCTGCACCAAACTTGAGAGTCTTTAATTTACAACAGAAGTCTTTAAAGCTTTACGCAATGCTGACAGCAACAAAACTCAAAAATGGCTGCACACACACACTGTGTATAGACGGGATAAACTATATACAAAACATATCCCTTTGTCCTGTGCAGCGCCACCTGCTGCATGTGAGGAGCAACGGGTCCTCCCATCCCACAGAGTCCACCAAACACTTCACAGACAGGTACATGGATAGGATAGGTTTGGATACTTGGAGGGATATAAGGTTTGGAAAGTGCGGGCAGGTAGGACTAGTGTAGATTGGGCATGTTGGTCGGCGTGGGCATGTTGGGCCGAATGGCCTGTTTCCACGATGGATGACTATGTCTCTGTGACTGTATAACTTTACAATCAAAGTTTAGGTTAAGGATCATTACTGTCACCGAGGTACAGTGGAAGATTTGATTTACATGCGATGCAATCAAATCAGATAACACTGTACTGTACAATCAACCCAGACTTGTATATAATAGGTGGAGCAAAGGGGAAAGCCACCTCACGCTGCCTCGACAAGGCCAGCTGCATCATCAAGGACCAGTCGCAGTCCGGCAACTCCCTCTTCTCCCCTCTCCCATCGGGCAAAAGGTATAGAAGTGTGAAAACGCACACCTCCAGATTCAGGGACAGTTTCTCCCCAGCTGTTATCAGGCAACTGAACGGTCCTCTCATCAGCTAGAGTGTGGCCCAGTCCCCCAATCTGCCTAATTGGAGACCTTTAAATTATCTTTAATAGGAGCGAGACTCAGAATGGACTAGCTCAGCGGGTCAGGCAGCATCTCTGGAGTCAGAAGAAGGGTCACCTATTCTTTTTCTCCAGAGATGCTGCCTGACCTGCTGAGTTACTCCAGCATTTAGTGTCTATCTTCAATATAAAACATCATCTGCAGTTCCTTCCATAACATCTTTAATCGCACTTTATCGGACTTGGTCTTGCACTAAATGTTGCATCCTTTATCTGTACACTGTGGAAGTCTTGATTGTAATCATATATAGTCTTTTCTTTGACTGGATAGCAACAACAAAAAGCTTTACACTGTACCTCGATACCTCGATACCTCGATACATGTGACGATAATAAACTAAACTAAACAGGGTGCAGAATATAGTTCTCAGCATTGTAGCGCATCAGTTCCAGAGACAAAGTCCAATGTCCGCAATGGGGTAGAGGTGAATCGAACAGTACCCCAACTTATGGAAGGACCGTTCAGAAGCCCGATAACAGAGGGGAAGAAGCTGTTCCTGGTGCGTGCTTTCAAGCTCCTGTACCTTCTGCCCTTCGGGAGCGGGGAGAAGAAGGAATGTCCGGGGCGGGACAAGTCTGTGATTATAGACCCAAAATGCTAGAGTAACTCAGCGGGACAGGCGGCATCTCTGGAGAGCAGGAATGGGTGACGTTTCGGGTCGAGACCCTTCTCCAGACCTTGGCTGCTGTTCCAGGTCGGCGTGAAGGGCAGATGGAGTCAATTGTGAGGAGTCTGGTCTGTGCGATGGACTTGGCCACATCCACAACTCTCTGCAACTGCTTGCGGTCCGGGGCAGAGCAACTTTAGTCATCACTACTGCAACATAGTGGGTAGGGGCACATTGCCAATTTCCACTAAGAGTTATGTGAGAGAGAGCCCAGAGAATCCGTCTTATTAATGATAGTTGCGGGGCAAGGAAGGAGGCGGGACGGAAACATATTTGTTGGCAGAATGGATCACTCCTCCGCCTTCAAATACTTCCCATCAATATTTTACCACCATCAGAGAATGCAGGATGGAATCACAGTAGTAAACAGGACCTCTGATGTTGCAGCAATTAGAGTCATACAGCAGCGAAACAAACCCTTCAGCCCCACTTACCCATGCTAACACGATGCCCATAGATACTAGCCCCACCTGTCTGCTTGGTCCATATCCTGCTAAACCTGTCCTATCCATGTACCTATCATAGAAACATAGAAACATAGAAATTAGGTGCAGGAGTAGGCCATTCGGCCCTTCGAGCCTGCACCGCCATTCAATATGATCATGGCTGATCATCCAACTCAGTATCCCGTACCTGCCTTCTCTCCATACCCCCTGATCCCCTTAGCCACAAGGGCCACATCTAACTCCTTCTTAAATATAGCCAATGAACTGGCCTCAACTACCCTCTGTGGCAGAGAGTTCCAGAGATTCACCACTCTCTGTGTGAAAAAAGTTCTTCTCATCTCGGTTTTAAAGGATTTCCCCCTATCCTTAAGCTGTGACCCCTTGTCCGGGACTACCCTAACATCGGGAACAATCTTCCTGCATATAGCCTGTCCAACCCCTTAAGAATTTTGTAAGTTTCTATAAGATCCCCTCTCAATCTCCTAAATTCTAGAGAGTATAAACCAAGTCTATCCAGTCTTTCTTCATAAGACAGTCAGTCTGACATCCCAGGAATCAGTCTGGTGAACCATCTCTGCACTCCCTCTATGGCAATAATGTCCTTCCTCAGATTTGGAGACCAAAACTGTATGCAATACTCCAGGTGTGGTCTCACCAAGACCCTGTACAACTATCCAAACATCATTTAAATATTCTTGTAAATCGAGTTTCACCGTACATTAATTGGTACACGTGACAATAAACAGACCTTTGAAACTTTTGAACATGTGCCTCAACTACCTATAGTCTATTGTCTATTGTCTCTGGCAGCTCGTTCTACATACCCACCGCCCTCTGTATGAAAAAGTTGCCATTCAAATCTTTCCCCTCTCACCTTAAACCCATGTCCTCTGGTATTTGGTTCCCCTACTCTGGGTAAGAGACTCTGTGCATTCACCCTGTCTATTTCTCTCACGACTTTTTACACCTCTATCAGATCAACCCTCAACCTCCAGCGCTTCAAGAAATAAAAGTCCTATTGTCCAGCTATCCAGTCAGCAGAACGACTATAAATGATTACAATCAGATTCAGATTCAGATTCAGATTCAATTTTAATTGTCATTGTCAGTGTACAGTACAGAGACAACGAAATGCATTTAGCATCTCCCTGGATGATCATATAACCATATAATTACAGCACGGAAACAGGCCATTCGGCCCACTGAGCCCGTACTGACCAGCGTTCAGATTCAGATTCAGATTCAGATTCAGATTCAATTTTAATTGTCATTGTCAGTGTACAGTACAGAGACAACGAAATGCATTTAGCATCTCCCTGGAAGAGCGCCACCATAGCAAAAGAAGTTCCCCCTCAACCCCTAAATTCAGTCCCTTAATAAGTGTCCCCTTGTTTGGGGGCTGGTCTGATCCCTCTCAGTCCCCCCTTAACCTTCTGAGGCCCTACGTTGTTGATTATAGTGACAGCCGCCGGTACATTGTTGAAGAAGCTGTTCAGCTCGAGAAGCTGTTCCTGCCTGCTGGTTCGGCAACGGAGAGACCTGTAGCGCCTCCCGGATGGTAGGAGGGTAAACAGTCCATGGTTGGGGTGAGAGCAGTCCTTGGCGATGCTGAGCTCCCTCCGCAGACAACGCTTGATAATCGAGCCATCCACAGTGTACCTGATGAAGACAATAATATTTAGTGCAAGATAAAGTCCAGAAAGGGGCAATCAGAGGTGTCTGGGGGTCCCCAATGAGGTAGATTGTAGCTCAAGACCGCTCTCTAGTTGTTGATAGGATGGTTCAGTTGCCTGATAACAGCTGCCCCTGAATCTGGAGGTGTGCGTTTTCACACTTCTGTACCTCTTGCCTGGTGGGAGAGGGGAGAGGGGAGAAGGGGGAGTGACCGGGTTGGGGCTGGTATATGATTATGCGGCTGGCCATGCCGAGGCAGCGTGAGGTTGGTCGATGGACGGGAGGCTGGTCGATGGAAGGGAGGTTGATTTGCTTGATGGTCTGGGCTGCGTCCACAATTCTCTGCAATGTCTTGCAGTTATGGCAGAGTTTTTACTTGGGGCTACGATGTCGGGGGGACCACATTAGCCCAGCCACTGGGCTTCAGAACGTGTGTCGTAAAAGTAGAGCGCCTCGTTCTGTAAAAAGAAAACAAAATATCACGTTAGTCACTCCGGTTGGCAAGTACACAAGAAGATAACGAATGTACAAGCAAGGATCTGCAGATGCTGGTTTACACAAAATGATATAAAGTGAATGAATGAATGAAAACTTTATTGTCATTCAGATATACACCTAGACACAGTGCACCTTGAACGAAATTTCGTTGCATTTGACTCTCCAAAATCAGGTAATGGTAAAAAGTGCTAGGTGCGTCCATAAAAATGCCTCATGTGCATGGTTCTGTAAAATAAATATATATAAAAAGTTTTTTAAAAAGTGTCGATATTTAAAAAGTTCTAGCCTCAGTTTTGTTGATTGTTCAGTAATCTTATGGCCTGGGGGATGAAGCTGTTGCAGAACCTGGTTGTCCCGCTCTTCATGCTGCGGTACCTCCTCCCAGAGTTAAGCAGTATGAACAGTCCAAATTGTGGGTGTGTGGGGGCTCTGGTAATGCCCTTAGCTCTAATCAGACAGCGTTTGTAACCAATGTCCATGATGGAAGGAAGAGAAGTCCCAATGATTTTTTCCGCTGTCCTCACCACTCTCTGAAGGCACTTCCAGTCCGCAGCTGTACAGCTGCCGCACCACGTAGAGATGCAGCTGGTCATGACCGACTCAATTGTGCTTCTGTAGAAAGTGGCGAGGATGGGAGGGTGGAGGTGTAAACCTCTCAACCTGCGGAGGAAGTACAACCGCTGCTGTGCCCGTTTTGCCAGAGATGTAATGTTTGTGGACCAGTTTAAGTGCTGGAGTAACTCAGTGGGTCAGGCAGCATCTCTGGAGAACATGGATAGGTGATGTCATGGGTCATGACCCTTCTTCAGTGCGGGGGGGGGGGGGGGGGGGGGGGGGGGGGGATAAAGGGGGGGGGGGGGGGGGGAGGGGGGTGGGGGGAAGTCTCTAATATTGTAGTATTCAATGTTCATGCAAGGTACCCAAGCGGAATATGAGATTCCTCCAAATGGTTCCCAAACATATTTTACCACCATCAGAGACTGCAGATGGGAGTCACGTTAGTAAACAGGACCTCTGATGTCGCGGCAATTAGAGTCATACAGTTTGTGTTGGCCTCACTCTGGCAATGCAGGAGGCCCAGGACACCAAGGTCAATGTGGATATGCACAGAATGTTGGACTAACTCAGCGGGACAGGTAGCATCTCTGGAGAGAAGGAATGGGTGATAGAGTATTCAGTCTCAAGAAGGGTCTCGACCCGAAACGTCGCCCATTCCTTCTCTTCAGAGATACTGCCTGTCCCGCTGAGTTACTCCAGCATTTGGTGTCTTATCTTCGGTGTAAACTAGCATCTGCAGTTCCTTCCGACACACAAGGTCAGTGTGGGAATGGGAAGGGGAGTTAAAATGGTTCGCAACCTGGAGATCCAGTAGGCCTTGGCGGAGTGAGCGCTTTGTTTTGCTAATGTACAGGAGGGACACATTGGGAACAGCGGATACAGTAGATGAGGTTGGAGGAGGTGCCCGTGAATGTATTAGGTATCTAGAATATTCACTTAATGTAAAGAGAACAAAGAAAAACACAAAGTGACAACAGACAATAGGTGCAGGAGTAGGCCATTCGGCCCTACAAGCCAGCACCGCCATTCAATGTGATCATGGCCGATCATCCCCAATCAGTACCCCGTTCCTGCCTTCTCCCCATATCCCCCGACTCCGCTATTTTTAAGAGCCCTATCTAGCTCTCTCTTGAAAGCATCCAGAGAACCTGCCTCCACCGCCCTCTGAGGCAGAGAATTCCCCAGACTCACAACTGTCTGTGAGAAAAAGTGTTTCCTCGTCTCCAATCTAAATGGTTCACTCTTTATTCTTAAACAGTGGCCCCTGGTTCTGGACTCCCCCAACATCGGGAACATGTTTCCTGCCTCTAGCGTGTCCAAACCCTTAACAATCTTATATGTTTCAATAAGATCCACTCTTATCCTTCTAAACTCCAGAGTGGACAAGCCCAGCTGCTCCATTCTCTCAGCTTATGACAGTCCCGCCATCCCGGGAATTAACCTTGTAAACCTACGCTGCACTCCCTCATGGCCATCGATTATATTATTAAATTCAGGTCTGACATCGATACATAAATTTGAAATTACAAGCAGCAGAAATAGGGTCAGGCAGAATCTCTGAAGAAAGGTCTCGACCCAAAACGTCACCTATCCTGCCTGAGCCACTGAGTTACTCCAGCACTTTGTTTTCTTCATGCCATTTCCTGCCCCATCCCTTCCCCTCACCTCCCACCACCAGCTTTCTCCCCTCTTCTCCACCAGTCAATTGTTCAATTGGTTTAATGGTTCAAATGCTCAAAGGTGCTTTATTATCACGTGTACTGAGGTACAGTCAAATTATTATTATACATACAGATCAGTAAAAGTATTTGCATACATATGTACTATACAATCCCTGATTAAGTTACCCCTGGGTGGCACGGTGGCACAGCGGTAGAGTTGCTGCCTCACAGCCCCAAGGTGCTGGGTTCGATCCTGACTACGGGCGCTGTCTGTACAGAATTTGTACGTTCTCCCCGTGACCTGCGTGGGTTTTCCTCCCACATTCCGAGATCTTCGGTTTCCTCCCACACTCCAAACATGTACAGGTTCGTAGGTTAATTGGCTTGGAATATATGTTAAATGTAAATTTGTCCCTAGTGTATGTAGGGTGGTGATAATGTGTGGGGATCGCTGGGCGGTGGTAACTCGATGGGCTGAAGGGCCTGTTTCCGTCCTGTATCTCCAAACTAAACTAAAATAAAAGAACAGAACATACAGAAACAGTCCACTGAGTCCATATGCAAGATTTTGGAGTCATTTCAAGAGAGAGCTAGATAGGGCTCTTAAAGATAGCGGAGTCAGGGGATATGGGGAGAAGGCAGGAAAGGGGTACTGATTGGGGATAATCAGCCATGATCACATTGAATGGCGGTGCTGGCTCGAAGGGCCGAGTGGCCTACTCCTGCACCTATTGTCTATTGCCTATTGTCCATTGTCTATTGTCAAAGCCCCCGTTGCAGATGTCACCAGCAGCTGGATTGGGTCCCAGCCAGAAACAAATCTGTCCATCTTCCTCCGTGGTTGCTGCCTGGCCTGTTGACTCCGTCCAGCTTTTGGCTTTTGCTCACCTCTCTCTATCCAATGTCTTTGCTGCAGAACGAACACCCCTATCTTCCCCGATCGTGGCTGGAATCCATCTTTCCTGGAACTGCTCCAATTGCTTCCGGGTTTTTTTTCTAACCAGTGCATCCTCTTTGACTTGGCCATAAGGAGTTTATCGACTGCACTGCTGAGACCCGCTGCTCGCACAGACACGAGCACTTGGAACGAGGCAAGAGGCAGGAGTCAGCACTTTCAGCAGAGGAACTAAGTTCAACGGAAGTGGCTGACTATCAAAAACAGTGAATAGAGGAAGCACTTCACAATTTATAATAGGAGATGTAACCAACAAGATTTACAGATAATGGGCAATCAAAACACTGTGGTTGCTGGAAGTCCGAAATACAAGCACAACTCCGGAAATTCTTAAAAAGGCACAAAGTGCTGGAATAACTCAGCGAGTCAGGCAGCATCTCTGCAGAACATGGATACACACAAAATGCTGGAGTAACTCAGGGGGACTCCACAATACGCCATTCGGCCCATCAAGTCTACTGCGCCATTCAGTCACGGCTGATCTATCTCCCCCTCCTAACCCCATTCTCCTGCCTTCTCCCCATAATCCCCGACACCCGTACTAATCTTGCGGCGACCTTGCACCACCCGGCGTGGCTTTAATGGCCGCGAGACAATCGCCATCGCCAGCCGGGGGCTTTGACTTTGACTCTGACATCGTGGGGGGGGAGAGTGCAGTGGAGAGATAAGTGTTTTTGGCCTTCCATCACAATGATGTGATGGATGTTTATGTAAATTATGTTGTGTTGTTGTGTCTTGGGTCTATTTGTTTGTAATGTATGGCTGCAGAAACGGCATTTCGTTTGGACCTCAAGGGGTCCAAATGACAATTAAATGTATCTTGAACCTTGTATCATGTATCTAATCAAGAATCTATTTCTGCTCCAAAATCCATTCTTCCTCCATACTTATACTCCAGAATTTTGTGTCTATCTTCGGTGTAAACCAGCACCTGCAGTTCCTTCCCACACAGAACATGGATAGTTTGTGGTTTGTGTCAGGACCTTACTACAGACAGACTGAAATAGGATCCCAACCCGAAACGTCACCTATCCTGCTGCCTGACCCGCTGAGTTACAAAGTCAAAAGTCAAAAGACAAAGTATCCTTTATTGTCATTCAGACCTTTCGGTCTGAACGAAATTTTGTTGCCTTGCAGTCATACATATAATAAAATAACAAAACACACAATAAACACAAATTTAACATCCACCACAGTGAGTTCACCTTTTTTGTCTCTTCCCTCCTTGTTCTCCCTCTGCGCTGAGGCGATCCAGGCCCCCAATGTTGTGACCCCCGCCGGGTGATGGTAACTCCCGCGGCTCAACCGTGCTCCGCGAACGGGCCGGTCCAAACTCCGCGTCCCGGGGTGGTCGAAGCTGCCAAGGGAGCTCCGGAAAAACAGGTCACCAACCTGTGACCTGCGAGCTCCCGACGATGTCGTCCACTGGGCCCGCGGCCGAGCCTCCGAAGTCGGGTCGCCGCCGCCGGAACACTGCCTCACCCCCGAAGTCGGGATCGCCCCGCGCTGGTAAGTCTTGGATGGCTCTGCCTCCGGAGCCTCGAGATCGGTCCCAGTTGGAGGACAACCAGCTCCGCCATTAGGCCTCAGCGGATACAGAGACGAGAAAAGATGCACCCCGCGAAGGAAGAGACTAAAACAAGTTTCTCCCCCCCCCACCCACTCCAACACTTTGTATCTTTTTATGTAAACCAATAACTGCAGTTCCTTGTTTCTACTGGGAATTTTTAATTTTTAGGTTAATAAATGTATGAGGTTCATGTTGAATCACTTCTATGTCGAGTTACATTGAGATTGAGAGGTTTGGTTAGGCCAGAATTCCAGCACTCATAACCACATCTAGATATTCATATCCCAAACACTCAGCTCTTAAGCAGGCAGTGGAAGCTCCTCCCGCAGAGAAATATTAATGATCAGTCAGTCAACCGCACAAAAGTAGATTGAGGGAGAATCATAATCATACTGTATTAGCCAAGCATGTTTTGCAACATATGCAGAATTTTATTTGCCGTACAGACATACCAATAAAAAGCAACAGAACACACAAAAACCATTTGAATATAAACATCCACCACAGTGACTCCTCCACATTCCTCACTGATCAATATCTTCCCGTCTTGATCCTCCAGCGGTCAGGGGCCTCTAACCTTCCATTGACGGGACGATCTTACTCCCGTAGCCGGTGGTGGGCCTTCTCATCGGGGCGAACTGCATCGGGGAGGGGGGGAGTCTCAGCTTCCCCGCGCTGGCTGATCTACAGGTCGCGGCTACTCGAACGTCGTGCGGTTTTGCAGCTTCCCGACGTCGGTCTCAACCCGAGACTGCGAGCTCTTTGATGTTAAAGTCCATTGGAGCGTCGATCCCAGGCAAACAATCGGCTCCGATGGCAAGTCCACGACCCCGCGGTGGGGCTCAAAGTCAGTCCCGAACAAGGCTCCACCATGTTAGGCCGCAGAGCAACCGGAGATACGACCCGGAAAACAATCGCAACTCCGGCAGGGTAAGACATTTCCCCCCCCCCCCCACCCCCCACATAAAACAAACCGGAGAACATTAACACAAAGTTTTTACACACACCAAAAATAACAAAATAATGACAAAAAGGACAGACGGACTGTAGGCGAGGCAGCCATCGTACCGCCACCCATGTGGGTAAAGTCATCTGGGCGGCATGGTGACGCAGCTGTAGAGTTGCTGCCTCACAGCGCCAGAGACCCAGGTTTGATCCCAACCACGGGTGCTGTCTGTACTGAGTTTGTCCGTTCTCCCCGTGACCTGCGTAGGTTTTCTCCGAGATCTTCGATCACCTCCCCCATTCCAAAGGCGTACAGGTTTGTAGGTTAATTGGCTTGGTATAAATGTCAATTGTCCCTAGTGTGTGTAGGGTAGTGTTAATGTGCGGGGATCGCTGGTCGTGTGGACTCAGTGGGCCAGAGAGCCTGTTTTTGTGCTGAATCTCTAAACTAAACCAAACTAAACTAGACTGGGCCTTTTTTCAGGCCTTCATTTGTCCACAATCAAGGCCTCATTGATACAACCCACATTTGGTGCCCAACACTAATTGCCTCAGGACTGAACGCTTCCTAAAGTCATCTCACAGTCATTATGTGTTTAGTTTAGAGACACAGTGCAGAAACAGGCCCTTCGGCCCACCGAGTCCGCACCAACCAGCAATCCCTGCACATCAACACTATCCTATACACACACACACTAGGGACAATTTAAACATACACCAAGCCAATCAACCTACAAACTTGTCCCTCTTTGGACTGTGGGAGGAAACCGAAGATCTCGGAGAAAACGCCCGCATTCACGGGGGGAGAACGTACAAACTCCGTACAGACAGCACCCACTGTCGGGATCAAACACCGGGTCCCTGGCGCTGCAAGCGCTGTAAGGCAGTAACTCTACCGCTGTGCCACCATGCCACCCTTCTGGGCATGGACCATATACAACTTAGAAAAGCACAGCACAAGAACAGGCCCTTCAGCCCACAATGTCTGTGCTGAACAGGATGCCATGACCAACTCTGCACGCCAATGGCCGGCACATAATCCATACCAATGTTAGCTTTCATTGCAAAAGGATTTGAGTATAGGAGCAGGGAGGTTCTACTGCAGTTGTACAGGGTCTTGGTGAGACCACACCTGGAGTATTGCGTACAGTTTTGGTCTCCAAATCTGAGGAAGGACATTATTGCCATAGAGGGAGTGCAGAGACGGTTCACCAGACTGATTCCTGGGATGTCAGGACTGTCTTATGAAGAAAGACAGGATAGACTCGGTTTATACTCTCTAGAATTTAGGAGATTGAGAGGGGATCTTATAGAAACTTACAAAATTCTTAAGGGGTTGGACAGGCTAGATGCAGGAAGATTGCTCCCGATGTTGGGGAAGTCCAGGACAAGGGGTCACAGCTTAAGGATAAGGGGGAAATCCTTTAAAACCGAGATGAGAAGAACTTTTTTCACACAGAGAGTGGTGAATCTCTGGAACTCTCTGCCACAGAGGGTAGTTGAGGCCAGTTCATTGGCTATATTTAAGAGGGAGTTAGATGTGGCCCTTGTGGCTAAGGGGATCAGGGGGTATGGAGAGAAGGCAGGTACGGGATACTGAGTTGGATGATCAGCCATGATCAGATTGAATGGCGGTGCAGGCTCGAAGGGCCGAATGGCCTACTCCTGCACCTAATTTCCATGTTTCTATGTTTCTATCCCTCCATTCTTTGCATAACTATGTGCCTGTCCAAAAATCTCTCAAACCCACTTCCACCAGGACCCCCGGCAGCCCGATGCAGGCATGACCCACACACACATCTCCTTTAAACTTTGCTCCTCTCACCTTAAAGCTGTGCTCTACAGTCGTGGCTTTTTTTCCCATCCCATCCTTGGAAAAAAGGTTCTGACTGTTACATGAAGGCCAGAGTTCTTCTCCTGAAACAGATGAAACGCTGTTACTTTAGGAGCATTACTGTTGCGCTGTGACTAGGTTTCATTTCTCTTGTTGCTGGTCATTAAACACATTTCAATTCAACAGGGAGACGAGGATGGGTCTTGAAACCTGGTTTGTTATTCCGACCTGTGGATTCCTAGTCTGGAGATTTAACCACCGTACCAGCAGGTTTGGAGCTCAGGAGCAAGCCAGCAAACCTGCCAATTCCACATGGCATTGGGGGTTCAGTATTGATGTGGATAGAGAACTGGCTGGCAAACAGGAAGCAAAGACAGAGGGTAGTTGAGGCCAGTTCATTGGCTATATTTAAGAGGGAGTTAGATGTGGCCCTTGTGGCCAAGGGGATCAGAGGGTATGGTGAGAAGGCGGGTACGGGATACTGAGTAGGATGATCAGCCATGATCATATTGAATGGCGGTGCAGGCTCGAAGGGCCGAATGGCCTACTCCTGCACCTAATTTCTATGTTTCTATGTTTCTATGTTTTGAGTGGGCAGAGAAAATACTGACTCTGACGGACTTGTAAGGCCCGGGGATGTTGTGTTAGCCACTGCCATGCATTATGGAAGTCGAAAAATTCCAAGGAAAATTACGGGAAAGCAAACAGCCTTTGACCCCTTAGCACGGAGTAGACAAAAATGCTGGAGAAACTCAGCGGGCGAGGCAGCATCTATGGAGCGAAGGAAATAGGCAACGTTTCGGCTCGAAACGTCGCCTATTTCCTTCGCTCCATAGATGCTGCCTCGCCCGCTGAGTTTCTCCAGCATTTTTGTCTACCTTTGGTTTTCCAGCATCTGCAGTTCCTTCGTAAACATTGACCCAAGCACGTTTGCTCCTGACGCCGAGATCAATTGAGATGAGCCCCCTCTATTTCAGGAAGAGGAACAGATTGATCTTCAAGCCTATTCACTGTACAGAACATGCAGTCTTACGGTGAGCAGACTGCCCTAGCTGTCTGAACAAAAGGCGTCTTGAAAGGGGCCCATCTGATTATAATTGATAAGTGGCGTCAGCCAGTTGAAGCAACATTGAAAGAATGCATGTGGGAATGATTACCAAGGAACTTCCTTGTTAGAAATGAAATTGAACTTTCTAATGTCGTTATGTACAAGCCCGAGCCTAATAACAGACTACCAATGGTGCTTCTCTGAAAACCCCTGAGAATGCCTCTTAAAAGATCCTGGGGAGTGCAGGGAAGGCTGTGCCTGGGAGCTGTACACCAACTGGGAACGTCAGCTGGGGAACTGGGAATATTACCAGCACACACCATGGGAAAGGTTGCATCTCTCCTCTCTCAGAGCGTTGGACTTTTATTTCCTGTTGACATAGAAACATAGAAATTAGGTGCAGGAGTAGGCCATTCGGCCCTTCGAGCCTGCACCGCCATTCAATATAATCATGGCTGATCATCCAACTCAGTATCCCATACCTGCCTTCTCTCCATACCCCCTGATCCCCTTAGCCACAAGGGCCACATCTAACTCCCTCTTAAATATAGCCAATGAACTGGCCTCAACTACCCTCTGTGGCAGAGAGTTCCAGAGATTCACCACTCTCTGTGTGAAAAAAGTTCTTCTCATCTCGGTTTTAAAGGATTTCCCCCTTATCCTTAAGCTGTGACCCCTTGTCCTGGACTTCCCTAACACCGCGAACAATCTTCCTGCATCTAGCCTGTCCAACCCCTTAAGAATTTTGTAAGTTTCTATAAGATCCCCTCTCAATCTCCCAAATTCTAGAGAGTGTAAACCAAGTCTATCCAGTCTTTCTTCATAAGACAGTCCTGACATCCCAGGAATCAGTCTGGTGAACCTTCTCTGCACTCCCTCTATGGCAATAATGTCCTTCCTCAGATTTGGAGACCAAAACTGTACGCAATGACGATTCCCCCCCCCCCCCCCCCCCCCCCCCCCCCCCCCCCCTCCCCCCCCCACCCACGACTAATTCACGGGATACACACCTTACAGAGAAGATAGACACAAAGTCACTTAAGGGGTTGGACAGGCTAGATGCATGAAGATTGTTCCCGATGTTGGGGAAGTCCAGAACAAGGGGTCACACAGTTTAAGGATAAGGGGGAAATCTTTTAGGACCGAGATGAGGAAAACATTTTTCACACTGAGAGTGGTGAATCTCTGAAATTCTCTGCCACAGAAGGTAGTTGAGGCCACAGTTCATTGGCTATATTTAAGAGGGAGTTAGATGTGGCCCTTGTGGCTAAAGGGATCAGGGGGTATGGAGAGAAGGCAGGTACAGGATACCGAGTTGGATGATCAACCATGATAATATTGAATGGCGGTGCAGCCTCAAAGGGCCGAATGGCCTACTCCTGCACCTATTTTCTATGTTTCTATGTTTCTAAGTCTTGGGGTAACTCAGCGGGTCAGGCAGCATCTCTGGATGGAAAACAAAAAATGGGTGATGTTTTGGATCAAGACCCAAAACGTCACCATTTCCTTCGCTCCATAGCTGCTGCCTCACCGGCTGAGTTTCTCCAGCATTTTTATCTACCTTCGATTTTTCCAGCATCTGCAGTTCTTCTTCTTTCATGTGGCGTGCACAGCCTACAGTTGTTGGACAACTTGTTCTATTTGACCTTCCGTTTGAGCACGTCGAGTTGATTGCATGAGACGAAACAGGGCAGACCATGTGAAGTTTGCAATCTTCCACCTCAGCATCTGCAGTTCTTTCTTAAACACTTACAGATCCCTGGTAACCACACAGAATGCACTACAAGTATCTGAATGCCTCTCGAATGGCTGTATTTTCTTCATAAATGCTTCCATTTGTGAGCAATTTGTGAGTAACTGGCCAAACATGAACCATAGGGAGAAGTTCCCGCATTAGTAGAAGATGCTGGAGTAACTCAGCGGGACAGGCAGCATCTCTGGAGAGAAGGAATGGGTGATGTTTCGGGGTGAGGCACTTCTGGTTTGCAGGCTATCAGCTCACTGACAGGTAATATTGAAGCACGCTCCCTGCCCAGATGAATTGAACAGGAGCCGACCAGATAATTAATACATGTGTTTGAGTACAAAGTGAGTTTTGACCTGCATTAAGACATCACCCAATCTGCTGTTAAATTGCATTAACCTATTAGCAACAGTGCTGCAGGAAAGACAGTCAGATACAGACATCATATAATCCAATTATCATTTGAAAAATCACCGGGCTGGAATCGTCCTGATCCAACCTCCCTCCGAGGTTTTCCTGATATGCTTGTGTGACGCATTTGAATTCCAGTCGGTGCCAGCCAACCAAAGAATAATGGATTCATTGTATACTGCGGCAGTCAGGCCGTCTTAATGCTGAACAGGGCAAATCCCAGCTTCCCAGCTCATTCAACCCATGTCAAGGTCTTCACTGCCTCTCTCTCAGCTGTGTGATGCTGCCTCTAACCACCTCCTCCAACCCCCCATCTACTCCAAGGTTCACTTGCACCTCCTCCACCCTCATCTACTGCCTCCTCTGTTCCAGGTGTGGACTCCTATCTATCGGAGAGACCAAGCGAGAGACATGCCCAGCGATCATTTCGCTGAACACCTCCTCTCAGTCCACCGAGGACCAATGTCATCTCCCGGTTGCTCAACACTTTAACTCCCCCTCCCATTCCCACACTGACCTTTCTGTCCTGGGCCTCCTCCATTGTCAGGGTGAGGCCCAGCGCAAATTGGAGGAACAGCACCTCATATTTCGCTTGGGCAGTGGTATGAACATTGACTTCTCTAACTTCAAGTAACCCTTGCTTTCCCTCTCTCTCCATCCCGCCCCCATCCTAGTTCACCGACTAGTTTGACTGTCCTTCTGCTTAAATTTTACTGAGTGTATGCCTCAATGTCAGCTTCCCCCCAGCTAACAAATCATTTTCCAGGAACTTTGTTCCTTTCCATCTCTCGTTTTCACGCCTTACCCTTCCATATCTCTATGTCTCCCTCTCCCCTGACTCGCAGTTTGAAGAAGGGTCTCAACCCGAAACGTCACCCATTCCTTCTCTCCAGAGATGCTGCCTGTCCCGCTGAGTTACTCCAGCATTACGTATCTATCCAAGCAGAAGCACCTAGGTTAAGTTGGAAAAAGCAGGCGAGACACAGCAAGTCAGGTGGCGTCCGTGGGGTGAGAAGCAGGGTCAACGTTTCAGGACAAGAGCCCTCCATCGAGGGCAGCACAGTGACGCAGCTGGTCGAGCCGCTGCCTCACAACGCCAGAGACCCGGGTTCGATCCTGACCTCGGGTGCTGTCTATGTGGAGTTTACAGGTTCTCCCAGTGACTGTATGGGCTTCCTGCCACATCCCAAAGACATGCAGGTTTTGGACCTCTGTAGGGAGTGGATGCAAAAATGAGGCAACATGGAATTACTACACAATATTCAAAAGACATTTGGACAAGTATATGGATAGGAAAGGTTTATAGAGATATGGGCCTAACACGGGCAGGTGGGACTAGCATTGATGTGGCATCTTGGTCAACATGAGCAAGTTGGGCCGAATGGCCTGTTTTCATGCTGTATGACGATGACTTTAATTAGTGTGAACGGGTGATCGATGGTCAACATGGACTCGGTGGGCCGAAGGGCCTGTTTCCATGCTGTATCTCTGAACTCAAGTGCCAACACTCATATTTGTTTTTTTAGTTTGGTGATACAGCGCGGAAACAGGCCCTTCGGCCCATCGAGTCCGTGCCAACCAGCGATCCCCGCACATTAACACTATCCTACACACACCCGGGGCAATTTACAATTATACCGAAGATAATTAACCTCCAAACCTGTCGGCTTTGGAGTGACCAGTTGAGTTACTCCAGCAGTTTGTGTCCATCTGAGGGACAGGCCAAAGCCTGGTAGGTAAAAGGTTGATACAGGTTGGGGAAGGTAGGAGGGTTGATAGGCAGGTGCCTGGACAAGGCCAGAGACAAAGAGACAAAAGGTGTGAGGCAAAAGGATGGAAAAGGTGTGGGTTGTGAAGCTAGAGGAATGAATGTAGATGGGAGGGGAGGGGAGAAATTGGTTCAAGTCCAGGGGGGACGCAGGGGAGAGGGGAGGGTAGGGGAGGTAAGCTGGGGAGGGGGGGGGGGGGGGGTGGTTGTGTGCGGGGGGGGGGGGCGAAGAGAGAAGGGAAAGATTAATTCGTTATCTAAAATTGGAGGAATTCAATGTTCAAGTCGCTGGTTTGTAAGCTGCCCAAGTGGAATATGAGATGCTGGTCCTCCAGTTTGCATGTGGCCTCACTCTGGCAATGGATGAGGCCCAGTTCAGTGTGGGAATGGGCAGGGCAGATACAATGGTTTGGCAACCGGGGAGATCCAGCTGGACTAGGCATGCCGAGCGCAGGTGTTTGTCAAGGCAGTTGCCGAGTCTACGCTTGGTCTCGCCGATGTACAGGAGGCCACATGGGGAACATCGAGTGCAGTAGATGAGATTTGAGGAAGTGCACGTGGACCTCTGTCTCACCCGGAGGGATTGCTGGGGTCCCTGGATGGAGGAGAGGGAGAAGGTGTAGGGACAGGTGTTTCTAGTTTAGATTGGTCTTATTTAGAGATACAGCACGGAAACAGGCCCTTCGGCCCACCGAGTCCGCACCGACCAACGATCCCCGCACACTAACGCTATCCCACAACAGGGATAATTTGACATTTATACATTTACACCAAGTCAATTAACCTACTGACCTGAACGTCTATGGGGTGTGGGAGGAAACCCACGCAGGTCACGGGGAGAAGGTACAAACTCCGTACAGACAGCACCCGTAGTCAGGATCAAACCCAAGTCTCCGGCGCTGTGAGACAGCAACTCTACCGCTGCGCCACTGTGTTGCCCCTAGGTGGATGTGATGGAGAAGGTATAGAAACTAGTGTTCTTGGATGGAGGTATACGGACCACCGGATAAGGATAAGGGGAAATCCTTTAAAACCGAGATGAGAAGAACTTTTTTCACACACAGAGAGTGGTGAAGGAACTCTCTGCCACAGAGGGTAGTTCCTGGATGGCTATATATTTAAGAGGGAGTTAGGTGTGGCCCTTGTGGCCAAGGGGATCAGAGGGTATGGAAGAAGGCAATACGGGATACAGTTGGGTGATCAGCCATGATCATATTCTGAGTATAGAAGGGGATGTAATGTTTTTGTACAAACCATTGGTGAGGCCAATTCTGGAGTATGGTGTACAATTTTGGTCGCCTAATTATAGGAAGGATGTCAACACAATAGAGAGAGTGAGGAGATTTACTAGAATGTTGCCTGGGTTTCAGCAACTAAGTTACAGAGAAAGGTTGAACAAGTTAGGGCTTTATTCTTTGGACTGCAGAAGGTTAAGGGGGGACTTGATAGAGGTTTTTAAGATGATGAGAGGGATAGACATAGATGACGTGGAAAAGCTTTTCCCACTGAGAGTAGGAAAGATTCAAACAAGGGGACATGACATGGGGACTGAAGTTTAGGGGTAGAGGGGAACTTCTTTACTCAGAGAGTGGTGGCTGTGTGGAATGACTTCCAGTGAAGGTGGTGGAGGCAGGTTCGTTTTTATCAGCCAAAATGGATAGTTATATTGAAAGGGAATGGAGGGTTATGGTCTGAGCGCAGGTCTAGGGGAAGTGTTCGGCACGGACGAAAGGGTCGAGATGGCCTGTTTCACCTAATTTATATGGTATGTTTATATGGTTATATTGAATGGAGTGCAGGCTCGAAGGGCCGAATGGCCTACTCCTGTAATTTCTATGGGACATGTTTCTATGTATAGGGACAGGTGGACCTGGATGGGGGTGAGGGTGGAAGTATAGGGACAGGTGTCAAGGCAACAATTGCTTTAAAAACTGCTCATTAGAGAAAGAAGAAGAAGAAAACAAATTGAATGAGAAAGGTTGAGTCACATCTGTAGAGATTAAAAAACAAATCTGGTTACATGGAACAGTTAGATTCAGTGTTGAGCCCCCAGGGTCACATTGTGCCCAGACGGATGACACAGTGTTGATGCACAGCCCTGCGCTGGTCATTGATGGAGGCTGGGGACCGAGAGGTCAGAGAGAGACAGGGATGGAGCATAGGACTAGGCAGGAGGACTGGAAACTCAGAGAAGCCCTCGCAGACTGAACACAGGTGGTCAGCAAGGCAGCGTTTGGTTCAGAGCCACAGAGTCACACAGTGTGAAAACAGGCCCTTCAGCCCAACATGCCCACACCGACCAACATGCCCCATCTACACTAGTCCCACCTGCCTGCATCCCTCTAAATCTATGCCATCCATATACCTGTCCAAATGTCTCTTAAATGTTATAATAGTACCAGCCTCAACTACAGCTCATTCCATACACTTGTGTAAAAAAGTTACCCCTCAGATTCCTATTAAATCTTTCCCCCCCCACCTTAAACCTATGGCTTCTGGTTCTAGATTCCCCTACTCTGGGCAAAAGACCATGCATTTACCCGATTTAGTCCTCTCATGATCATGCACAACTTGCTAAGATCACCCCTTCATCCTCCTGCGCTCCAAGGAATAAAGGAATAAAGTTTCTCCTTCCTGTCTTTGGCAAGGTGTTTCTGAGTCATAAGGTCATAAGTAATAGGGGCAGAATTAGGCCATTCGCCCCATCAAGTCTACTCTGCCATTTAATCATAGCTGATCTATCTTTCTCTTCTCACCCCATTCCCCTATCTTCACCCCTTAACCTCTGACACCCGTACTAATCAAAATTCTATCGATCACTGCGTTAGAAATATCCATTGACATGGCCTCCACAACCTTCTGTGGCAAATAATAGTAAGATCTTACCAGTTGGAAGTTTGATCTGTATTTTATGAGGAGTTATGATGAGGGTTTACGTGAAGAACCCGTCCAGCACGCATGCGCAACATACTTCAAAGCAGCGGTGGGGAATCACAGAAAACAACACAGTAATTGAAATAAACATAGTAAAGATAAGGAGAACTAAGTTACCAGTTGATCTCTATAATTGAGGGTGGGAGCGGAGGGCACGTAATCCCTCATCGTAACTCCTCATAAAATACAGATCAAACTTCGAACTGGTAAGTTCTCGTTTAATCTTACTATTTTACTTCGGAGTCACGTGAGTGACTACGTGAAGATTTTAAAGCTCTGTGATTTCAAACCGTGTAACAGTCCATACTTCACTCGCTGCCGAAGTCATCCAAGGGAGGAAGTATGTTATTGTAATCAAACATGAATCTGTTTGCAAAACAACAATGGTATTATTTGACAATAATAACAAAGAAATTAACGCTCCCACCGGGCTTAAATTATATATTTTTTGCAGTGTCTAAAATTCTCTCTGCAATTGAAACAGGTTTTATAATGGCTAGTTGTAGAATGTAAAAAATTATTTCCATGGACCATCCTGCTGTTATCAGGGTAGGTCCAATGGCACATCCATACTGTTTAGCCACCGACGTGGATGCTGATCTGGTGGAGTGAGATGTGTAATATCGGTATCCGCTCCAGCAGCTCCCAATACCTGTTTGAGCCATCTAGAGATGGTTTGGCTCAGTACCCTGACCCAGTGGCTTACTAGTGGCTGACCCATTGTGCTTGTCGTCTCCCTCGGGAATTTTAGGTTGAGTTGATATTATAGAAGGCGAGTCATAACACATAACGATGGTCAGGTGGGTACGCCCGGAATTCCATAATACGTCCTGAAGTTCCTGGTTTACTCTGTTTTACCAGCTCCTGAATGATGAATGTTATTCGGTCTGATGTTATGACCATGTTGTCCAGTCTGAGTGGATAAGGCCTGGACCCTACGCTGAGTCTAAGCCATCAGCATGGCTGTATACAGGGTAGCTGTCTTCAGAGTAAGGATCTGGCTGGTGGCCATCCCTAGGTAAGTCAGGACAACGTTGACATCCCAGATCTTGATATATCTAGGTCTAGGGTTTTGAATAGAAGGTACCTCTCTTAATTTGGCCACCAGTGGACGAGACCCTATGGCCTGTTCCCCTTGGTGTCTGTCTTAGATAGACTGACAGTGCATTTCTAGTGCATAGGATAGTGCTATAGTTCAGACCTTCATTGTGGTGAAGGTTGGCCAGGAACTCCGATACATAGATATGGTGGTTGATAGTAGGTTTCTGTTCTTGAGCAGTATGTTCCCACTTTCTTATACTGGAGAGATATGGAAGTCGGTGAGATGCTGTCGCCGTGTCCATGATCCTATTTGACAGTTCCAGGTTCATCAGAAGGTCTTTTTGGAAATTGCAACCCAGTGCTTATTATGTCATGGCATGGGTGACTTACTTCTGATACAGGGTGGATCAGTGAAAACTGGTCCGCTGGAAATGGTCATGGGTTTCAATGACCCTGTCAAGGGCCACTGGGAACCATGGCTGTGTAGACCAGTCGGTACTACCAACGTTAGACGTAAAGTTCATCTGTATTTTGCGTAGTACTTAACTGATGAGGCAGAAAAAAGGGGGAAAAACATAGTCATTAGTTCCCCCCCCCATCCCCAGTTCAGTGGAAATGTATCTATTGCCGCTGCTTCAAGGTCTGGCTCCCAAGCGACATATATCGGTATGTGGTGATTCAGTCTGAATGCAAAGAAATCGATATCTAGTGTTCCATATTGCTTTGTAATTTCAGCAAATACTTTGGGGTTTAACATGTCTGCCACTGTATTTAGCTTTACCTAGTAGGTAAGTTGCTAATAGCAAAATATGTTTGTCCACACACCATTACCAGATTGTATTGATCAAATTGTCATAAGATATCGATTTTATCCCGCCCATGTGGTTAGTATCGGCCAGCATAGTGACATGTCAAATTGTAAACGAACATGCAAAATGGTGCATTTTTGATCAATATGCTTTTTAACCCATAGAACGCACCCAACATTTCCAACTAGATTTTGTGTGCAGTGTCTGTGGCAGTGATGACTCTAGATTAGTCCATCTGCCACCTGTTCTGGATATGGGTTATTGACAAATGATGGAACTGGTACTACGCCAATGTTCTCTTTCCATCATTATAGGTCTGAAATAGGCAATTTCATAGATCAGTCAAAGTGACCTGTATGTTGTTTAACCGCTAACACCTCTGCTCTAATGCAGAGGTCCAAGTTGAGTAGCTGATAATGCTGCTACTGTTCCCAATTAGTCTTGCCACTTAGTTAAATGGTCGGTTGGTTGTTACCATTTAATTTGTTTTAGTAGCTAATGCTATTGAATTTGCTAACTCCATGGTTTTGTCTATTTGTTTAATATCATCGAGATATGCCATGACAACATGTTCCTTAAGTGTCAGGGCTGATTTAAATTTCTTAGAAACAGTTTTGGCTCATATTAGCCCATTAATCTATAATTTGTGCTGCCATTGTTACCTCATCCAGGTAACTTTTTAGGTATCTTCGATGATCTTATGGATGGGCATTGAACAGTATGTATCTATTATTCGATGCTTACCATAAAGTATCCTAGGAATCCATTGTTTGGCAGTTGCAAATGTTTCCCATTAACATGTGTGTGTATACCTGACGAAAGTATTCAATGTGGTTAAGTCAATGATGGTGCGACATTCACCGTTTTATTTGGTTTTAGTAAATCTATCACAAATTCCAAAGGTTCATATTTAGACTTCTTTATGATCCCTTTGTATGTAACTTCTCCAGTTCAGCTTGTCCCTCATGTTGTTTTTATGGTGAGAGGGTGAATCGCCTTTGAGGTGCATGATCAATTGGTGATAATTTTCCTTAAATTCAACTTATCCTTGAATACTTTTTGGTATATAACTACCAAGTGTGATAGTTTTGTTAACTGGTGTAGTTCCCCCCCCCTCCCCCACTGTTAACAGAATTCCCACACCTTAATGTGATGGTGGAATCCAGACTCACCTACCTCCCCTGTTGTTTTGGTGGTGTTCATCCTTTGGTTTCTGGTTCCTTGTCTGTCGGGGTGGTGTTGTTGGGGGGTGGCGCATTTTCCACGGGGCCCGCTCTGGGCCCTGTCCTGAAAGACTTGCGGGGCCCCGAGCTTTCACCAGTATCATGAAGTAGACGCATACTGGTGGATGCATGGAGGTACTGCTGTCTGGTTTTGTGTGGTTTGCTCATTCCAGGTCCTGGGGTGGAAGATTGCAACCTTCACGTGGACCGCCCTGTTTCGACGAATGCAATCAACCCGGCTTGCACAGTCAAATAAGATCAAATAGAACAAGTTGTCCTACAACTTTAGACTGTGCACGCCATACACAAGAAGAATTCCAGGTCCTGCCCTCATGAGGCCGAATATCTTGGATACTTTGTCCAGTTTTTAGGCCTGATTTGGTAACTTTGCCAGATAGCAGGATCTGTGGTTGTGAGGTCGGCATTCTCACAGTCCTGTGAATTTTTTAGGTTGAGGGCAGGTTTTATGACTTCCTTCCAGAGGTTGCGGATCACATACTGTGTTGTACAGTAGGGTCAGGGTGTTTCGCCATTCTACCCTGCCCCTCTGGAATGAGCATGCAAAATGATAGCCGACGTCAGGGGTATCAATATTGCAATTTTAAGTTTTGGGGTTTTAAATGCCCTGCTCAATGTACCCCCAGTAACGGTAGGCACTTTGAGCAAATGCAATTTTGGGGAGGCGTGATAAAGTCCAACGCCTCATGACTACCTGTCTTGGAGAGGTTTTAAAGGACAGGTAGTAAGCTGGCCGCCAGATTAGGCTGTAACGGCCATCTCGCTCGTGGTGTAGCCATGTAGCGGTGTCTCACATCCAGCAGCTCTTCCTGGTCCTGTACCTCAAGCATACTCCTGATGTTGTTCAGCCAGTGACCCCTCTTCTTGACCAGCCCAGCCCTGGTCGCCATCGATCCCCTCTGATGAGGGAGATGCGATGGCCAGTGATGTTAGTGCACTGGAGCAGGAGTGTTATGCTCCCTTGGCGAGCTTGCCCCAGCTCCCGAGGCAAGTCTCGCTGGAGTTTTTACTCCATGACCCTTCTCTAAGGCTTGAAAACAGACACTTTCTCGCTCTCGGGCGGTAGTTTGAAGTACCGGCTCTGAATCAGCCGGCCTGTCCGTCTTCCGTGTGTCTGTCTCCAGCCCGATGATTGGTCGCCAACTTTGCTCAAGTGGCTGCCTCTGCCGTTCTCGGGCGGCGAGTCTCCTTGTCGGAGTATGCGGGATTACCGGCCGGTCTGTGTCTTGATTTGCCTCCAGTCCGCTGCTGTTGGTCAGGCTGCGCTAGCGGACTGGGCTCAGCTCGGTACCCGTGTCTGTGGACCGCAGCGTGTGCGGACCAGGTGCCGCCACTTGCCCCTCCCCCACTGACGGAACGCTCCTTCCCTGGAGTCGAACGGGGGCGGTTTTTCCCTGTGCTGCTTTGCTCTTTCCAGCTTTCAATCTGGTGCACGAAGAAGAGCAAAGTTTGTCAATTCGAACCTGTGGGTAAGTACTTACCTGACGGTCCGTTCTTTCAAGCTCATGTCGCGCATGCGTGCTGGACGGGTTCTTCACGTGGTCACTCGTGTGACTCCAAAGTAAAATTCCACAGATTCACCACCCTAAAGAAAGTTCTCCTCATCTCCTTCCTGAACGAACGTCCTTTAATTCTGAGGCTGTGACCTCTAGTCCTAGAGTCTCCCATTAGTGGAAACATCCTCTCCACATCCACTCTATCCAAGCTTTTCACTATTCTGTATGTTTCAATGAGGTCCCCCCTCATTCTTCTAAGGTACAGGCCCAGTACCGACAAACGCTCATCATAGATTAACCTACTAATTCCTGGGATCATTCTTGGGAACCTCCTCTGGACCTTCTCCAGAGCCAGCACATCCTTCCTCAGATACGGTGTCCACAATGGCTCACAATATTCCAAATGCAGCCTGACCAGCACCTTATAGCTCATATTCTCTGTCGCTCTTCTGGGTGAGATGCTAACTGCATTTTGTTGTCTCTGTACTGTACACTGCATAATGGCAATAAAGTTGAATCTGAATCTTCTAGAGCCTCAGCATTTCCACCCTAATCAGTGCCAGTGTGATCCTCTGCTTCTGAATCAAACTTCCACTTGAATGAACCAGCTCATCACAGACAGGGTAGACAGTCAGAACCCTTTTCCCAGTATGAAAACGTCAAATACAGAGGGCATAGCAATAAGGTGAGAGGGGCAAACTTGAAAGGGAATACCCTGGAGGCTGGTGGGTGTCTTGAATGTGCTGCTGGGGGTGGTGGTGGAGGGAGACAGTAGCTTGTAATGGCGTTTAGATAGTCTATGGATATGCAGGGAATAGAGCATAGTGTAGGCAGGGTTGATTAGTTTAACATGGGATCATGTCCAGCAGGGACATTGTGGGCCGAAGGGTCTGTTCCTATGCTATTTGGTTGCTCAAAGTTAACGAAAGAGGAGAACTATTAGATCCACAAACCGAGGCACAAGGTTGTAACATGGGTACACGGCATGGTTTGAGTGGTCGTGAAAATGTTGCGATATCGGTCTCGACCCGAAACGTCACCCATTCCTTCTCTCCGGAGATGCTGCCTGTCCCGCTGAGTTACTCCAACATTTTGTGTCTATCTTTAGTGATATTAATGTGTTGCTGAACAAAATGGGATGATATTGGTGATGTTAGAGGGCAGAAGGGAGACCACACTGGACCATGGGATAGGCTAGTGGTCAATCCAGGCACTGGCAACAGAGAACAGACAGGGCCCAGGATATGCTGGAGAACTGAGGCTAGTGATCCCCTGCCCCTGAACCATTCAACATTTCCCTTGAACATCGTCCGCTTTGATCTGTCGTTTTCACGCCTAACCCTTCCATTTCTCTAGTTTCCCTCGCCCCTGAGGAAGGGTCGCGACCGTAGACATCACCCATTCCTTCTCTCCGGAGATGCCGCCTGTCCCGCTGAGTTACTCCAGGATTCTGTGCCCAGGGATAGAAATGGCAGTGGAGACTGAGGAAACTGCAGATGCAGGAATCTTTCAGCAAAATACAAAGTGCTGGAGTAACTCTGTAGGTCAGGCAGCATCTCTGGAGAAGATGGACAGGTGGCATTTCAGGTGAGGACACTTCGAAGTAGGTAGGGTCACCAGAGATGCAGTTTGACCTGCTGAGTTACTCCAGCACTTTGCGTTCCTTTGTGTGAACCAGCATCTGCAGTTGTTTGTTTCCACATTCAGTTCTGGGCCCTTCTGCAGAGTCCAAGAACATCCCAAGCCAAAATGGTGTCTGTCCATTTCCCTCCACATATGCTGCCAGTTTCTGCAACACTTAGTCTCTTCACTGGGAACGTCAGCGTGGCCTTGCATCAGGTCCAGCACAGTTCAACCCATTTAGTTTGCTGTCACGTGTATCGGGGTACAGCTTGCTAAACAGCCGGCAGCAAGACAAAGGTCGACACACAATGCTGGAGTAACTCAGCGGGTGGGGCAGCCTTCTATGGAGAGAAGGAATGGGTGACGTTTCGGGTCGAGAATGTAAAAATTGTCCCTAGTGTGTTTAGGATAGTGTTAATGTGCGGGGATCGCTGGTCAGTGCAAACCCGGTGGACCGAAGGGCCTGTTTCCGCACTGTATCTCCAAAGCAAAAAAGTTAAACATCCTTTGGGAAAGTGGCCTAATTGATCCACTGTTGCTTTCCCATGCAAATGCTACTGTTGTGCAAAGGCATAGAAGACCGTAAGAATAAGATCTGGTGTCGTGAGTCTCTGGACTGGTGGGCAGTGGGGCTGTGGGCGGCTTACACTAAAGGGGCACAGACTCAAACCTCAACGAGATCCACAAGAATTTGAGTTCAATGTCACGTGTACCGAGGTACAGTGAAAATATTTTGTTGCGTGCTAACCAGTCAGTGGAAAGTCAATATATAATTACAATCAAGCCGTCCACAGTGTACAGATACATGATAGAAACATAGAAACATAGAAATTAGGTGCAGGAGTAGGCCATTCGAACCTTCGAGCCTGCACCGCCATTCAATATGATCCTGGCTGATCATCCAACTCAGTATCCCGTTCCTGCCTTCTCTCCATAAGCCCTGATCCCTTTAGCCACAAGGGCCACATCTAACTCCCTCTTAAATATAGCCAATGACTGTGGCCTCAACTACCTTCTGTGGCAGAGAATTCCAGACATTCACCACTCTCTGTGTGAAAAATGTTTTTCTCATCTTGGTCCTAAAAGCTTTTCCCCCTTATCCTTAAACTGTGACCCCTTGTTCTGGACTTCCCCAACATCGGGAACAATCTTCCTGCATCTAGCCTGTCCAACCCCTTAAGAATTTTGTAAGTTTCTATAAGATCCCCCCTCAATCTTCTAAAATCTAGCGATAAAGGGAATAACATGAATAATGATTCGTGCAAAATAAAGTCCGATTAAAGATAGTCCGTGGGTCTCCAATGAGGTGGATGGTCGTTCAGTACAACTCTCTAGTTGGTGGTAGGATGGTTCAGTTGCCTGATAGCAGCTGGGAAGAAACTGTCCCTGAAGCCGGAGGTGTGTGTTTTCACACTTCTGTACCTCTTCCCTGATGGGAGAGGGGAGAAGAGGGAGTGAGACTGGTCCTTGATGATGCTGCTGGTCTTGCCGAGGCAGCGTGAGGTGTGAAGTGAGTCAATGGCAGGGGGGTTTTGGTTTGTGTGAAGGTCTGGGCTGCGTCCAGGACTCTCTGCAATTGCTTGCCGTCTTGGATGGAGCAGTTTCCCGACCCAGGCTGTGATCCCCGTGGTCGAGGGGTCGATCCCAGCCTGGGTCTGAGCTGCTGCCACAACACCGTCAAAGTGTGCGGGCATTCGCTGCGTTCCGATCCAAACGCACCGGAGTGCGGAGCTATGCTCGTGAATCAACTACACTGACCTCATCCTTTGTGAACCTGTCATAAGCAAAACACGACCTCATGCAGTATGATGGATTACATAGCAATGAAACGCCTGGTCCTGGAGCCGACTAAATCAATGTTGTGCTTGTATAACACACTGGCCAAGTGTAATACACAGCCTCTAACTGTCCATCATATGGCTATTTGTGTGATTAGACGTCAACAAGTGGTACGGAGGACATTTTTATATATCGTGTATAAAACCATTGGAAGAATAGACGCACAGAGTCTCTTGCCCAGAGTAGGGGAATCGAGGACCAGAGGACATAGGTTCATGGTGAAGGGGAAAAAATATCATAGGAATATGAGGGGTCATTTTTTCACACAAAGGGTGGTGGGTGTATGGAACAAGCTGCCAGAGGAGGTGGTTGAGTCTGGGACTATCCCATTGTTTAAGAAACAGACAGGTACATGGATTTGGAGGGATATGGGCCATGCGCAGGCAGGTGGGACTAGTGTAACTGGGACATGTTGGCTGGTGTGGGCCAGTTGGGCCGAAGGGCCTGTTTCCACATTGTATCACTCTTTGACACCATGACAAGTTAACCAGTGGTGATTGGAGCTGAGGTCAGTCCGTTTAAATCTACGCGGTATTCGCTGGGTTATGTTCGCTCGCTTTGAGGTCATGTGACATCACCGGCAAGGACGACCCTGCCCACCTCAGGGTGTCATCCTGAAAGACAGACACATCTCTGGAGAGAAGGAATGGGTGACGTTTCGGGTCAAGACCCTTCTTCAGATGCATTTTGTGTCTGCCTTTAGTGTAAACCAGCATCTGCAGTTCCTTCCCGCACATATTGTCTGCTCCACTGCAAGATCTCCTCAAGCTGGGCCTACTTTGAAGACGTTCTCCTCTCGAGCTGCTCCCCCTCTGTGATTCTTTCTGCACTCAGACTCTTGCAGGAAGGAACTGCAGATGCTGGTTTCGACTGGAGATAGACACAAAGTGCTGGAGTAACTCAGCGAGTCAGGCAGCATCTCTGGAGAACATGGATAGGTGAAGTTTTGGGTCGGGATCCTTCTTCAGACTCGTTTTAGGCGGGTGGGAAGGCGATGGAACTGGAAGCAAGAACAGACCAGGACAAATGAGGGCCTATCTTTGGTATAAACCAGCACCTGCAGTTCCGTTTTAATGACCGGTTTGTAGGCTAATTGCCTTCTGTAAACTGTCCCAAGTGTGTAGGACAGAACAATAGACAATAGACAATAGTGCAGGAGTAGGCCATTCGGCCCTTCGAGCCAGCACCGCCATTCAATGTGATCAAGGCTGATCATCCCCAATCAGTACCCCGTTCCTGCCTTCTCCCCATATCCCCTGACTCTGCTATTTTTAAGAGACCTATCTAGCTCTCTCTTGAAAGCATCCAGAGAACCTGCCTCATCTCCATTCTAAATGGCTTACTCCTTATTCTGAAACTGTGGCCCCTGGTTCTGGACTCCCCCAACATCAGGAACATGTTTCCTGCCTCTAGTGTGTCCAAGCCCTTAACAATCTTATATGTTTCAATGAGATACCCTCTCATCCTTCTAAACTCCAGAGTGTACAAGCCCAGCTGCTCCATTCTCTCAGCATATGACAGTCCCGCCATCCCGGGAATTAACCTTGTAAATCTACGCTGCACTCCCTCTATAGCAAGAATGTCCTTCCTCAAATTAGGAGACCAAAACTACACACAATACTCCAGGTGTGGTCTCACTAGGGCCCTGTACAACTGCAGAAGGACCTATTTGCTCCTATATTCGATTCCTCTTGTTATAAAGGCCAACATGCCATTCGCTCTCTTCACTGCCTGCTGTACCTGCATGCTTACTTTCATCGACTGATGTACAAGGACCCCCATATCCCGTTGTACTTCCCCTTTTCCCAACTTGCCGCTATTTAGGTAGTTATCTGCCTTCCTGTTTTTGCTACTAAAGTGGATAACCTCGCATTTACCTGCATTAAACAGAAGCAGTGCGAATGGGCGATCGCTGGTCGGCACGGACTCGGTGGGCCGAAGGGCCTGTTTCCACGCTGTATCTCCAAGCTCCAAGAAGTACCAGCAGTGAAAGTTCAGTTGAACTGAACAAAGAGCTTATATTGTGGTCACTCAGGGGGAACGAAAATAAGGTTTAATGGAGTCTATAGGTAGTTGTACATCACTTGTGGTCAATTGTTGTTGGTGACGCGGTGTGCTGTGGCTAACTCTCTGTGTTACTGGTGCATGGCGACACTTGTAATAAGGATTTAATGCCAATGATAAATCACCTGGTCCCAGGCAGAAGCACACTTTGTTGATTGCCAGGCACTAATGCGGTTAGTACGTGCACATGAAGGGGCTGTGAGAGAGCTGGCGGGCACACAGACTGACTCCCAGCACAACAAATCAACCTTGCTCCAGCCCAACTGTGCCAGGCTCATGTTGCTTAGTTTAGTTTAGTCTAGTCTAGTCTAGAGATACAGCGCAGAAACAGACCCTTTGGCCCACCGGGTCCGCGCCGACCAGCGATCCCCCCCGCACATTAACACAATCCTACACACACACTAGGGACAACACCAAGCCAATTAACCAAACCTTAAGGAAACTAAGAAACCTGACACGTCTTTGGAGTGAACGTACAGACAGCACCCGTAGGAAACTGAAGATCTGGTGCTGTAAGTGCCGAGCCACAACCCACCGCGGTCACGCAGGGAGAGAAGATAGTACAGACAGCACCTGGAGCGCAGAAGGTAGGGGGGACTTGAAAGGTCTTTAAAATGATGAGAGGGATAGACCGGTTGTCTGTGGTTTTCTTTGAGAATAGGGAGGATTCAAACAAGTGCCGAGCCAGCAATATGAGGGGGAACTCTTTACTCAGAGAGTGGTAGCGGTGCGGAATGAGCTTCCAGTGGAAGCCCATTGGTATCATTTAAAAATAAAACTGCATATGATGAGAAGGTTTTTGAGTGCAGGCAGACTAAGGGGATAAAAAAATTTGTCGGCACGGGCTTGTAGGGCCGAGAGTCATAGAGGTGATACTGTACTGTGACAACCAGCCCTTCAGCCCAACTTGCCCACGAATCCCAGCTACACTAGTCCCACCTGCCTGCACTCAGTCCGTTTCCCTCCAAACTTGTCCTATCCATGTACCTGTCTAACTGTTTCTGACACGTTGGGGTAGTCCCAGCCTCAACCACCTCCTCTGGCAGCTCGTTCCATGCACCCACCACCCTTTGTGTGAAAAAGTTATCCTTCAGGGTCTTGGTGAGTCCACACCTGGAGTATTGCGTACAGTTTTGGTCTCCAAATCTGAGGAAGGACATTATTGCCATTGATGGAGTGCAGAGAAGGTTCACCAGACTGATTCCTGGGATGTCAGGACTGTCTTATGATGAAAGACTGGATAGACTTGATTTATACTCTAGAATTTAGGAGATTGAGGGAGGGATCTTATAGAAACTTATAAAATTCTTAAGGGGTTGGACAGGCTAGATGCAGGAAGATTGCTCCCGATGTTGGGGAAGTCCAGGACAAGGGGTCACAGTTAAGGATAAGGGGGAAATCCTTTAAAACCGAGATGAGAAAAACATTTTTCACACAGAGAGTGGTGAATCTCTGGAATTCTCTGCCACAGAATGTAGTTGAGGCCAGTTCATTGGCTATATTTAAGAGGGAGTTAGATGTGGCCCTTGTGGCTAAAGGGATCAGGGGGTATGGAAAGAAGGCAGGTACGGGATACTGAGTTGGATGATCAGCCATGATCATATTGAATGGCGGTGCAGGCTCGAAGGGCCGAATGGCCTACTCCTGCACCTAATTTCTATGTTTCTATGTTTCAGATTCCTATTAAATCTTTTCCCCTTCTCCTAGGTATGTGTTTTTTGGTAAACCAGTCTCAGTCTGAAGAAAGGGTCTCGACCCGAAACGTCACCCATTCTTTCTCTCCAGAGATGCTGCCTGTCCCGCTGAGTTACTCCAGCATTTTGTGTCTATCTTCAGTTCCTTGTTTCTGCTCATACTTACTGCTCAACCCTGCTGGGTGTGAGCTTTCCAGAGGATAGTGAAGTCTCATTCACCGGTTTGTAGTAAGGACAGCTGATTTCCTTCTTCGAAGGGTCTTAGTTGCTGTTACAGTGCTTTTTAGAAACAGGCCCTTTCGGTCCACCGGGGCCACGCCCAACCAGCGATCCCTGCACATTATCACTATCCTACACACACTAGGGACAATATTTACATTAACCTACAAACCTGTATGTCTTTGGAGTGTGGGAGGAAACTGAAGATCTCGGTGAAAACCCAGCAACTCTGAAAAGAGGAAGGAATGGGTGACGTTTCGGGTCGAGACTCTTCTTCGGACTAAGAGTCAGGGGACAGGGAAACTAGAAATACGAAAAGGCAAGGTGTGAAAAGGACAGATCAAAGCAGACAAGGAAATGTAGAATTGGCTGAGTTGAAGGTGACAACGAGGCATACAATCAGTAAAGAATCAGGACATTGAAACTAATACTAAACTGCACTAAACTAAACTGGGCCTGAATTCTTCTGTTGTGTCCTTATGCTATATAGTGGCTCGTCACTGCTGTACACATCATTGCGCTATTGTTGTGTTAAGTGCAAGGTCTGCAATAGTACATGGATTATCCAGCAATGGGCATTGCAGTAGGTCTAGCATTGTCTGGATCTGTGTTGTCTGGGTCATTGTCTGGGTCTGTGTTGTCTGGGTCTGTGTTGTCTGGGTCTGTCGTTGTCTGGGTCATTGTCTGGGTCTGTGTTGTCTGGGTCATTGTCTGGATCTGGGTCTGTTGTTGTCTGGGTCATTGTCTGGGTCTGCGTTCAGCAACAGAGGGGACTCTGAAGGTGTCAGCCATACAAGTAAAACACAAAGTGCTGGAGGAACATTGGGTCAGGCAGCATCTATGGAGGGAATAGATAGGCAATGTTTCAGGTCAGGACCTTCCGTCAGACCTCCTGCAGTTGGGGGGAGAGAGCAGGAAAAGGGTGGTTCGGGGTGGGATGAAGCCTGACAAGGGATATGAGAGGGGTGAGAATGCCAAATGGCTAGAGATAGTGATGAAAGCTAGAGAGGCCAAAGTGATGAAATGGTGTCAGATAAGAAGCAAAGGAGTGGAATGGGAAGCCGGAGGCAGGCGTAGACAATAGACAATAGGCATTAGGTGCAGGAGTAGGCCATTCGGCCCTTCGAGCCAGCACCGCCATTCAATGTGATCATCCTCAATCAGTACCCCGTTCCTGCCTTCACCCCATATCCCCTGACTCCGCTATCTTTAAGAGCCCTATCTAGCTCTCTCTTGAAAGTATCCAGAGAATCGGAGTATGGGTGGAAGGGGATGGCAGAGGGGAGAGGGGCGGGGGGAGAATTGGGGAAATGTGTGCACACTAGTGTGGGGGTACACGGGACAAGGTGAAGGGCTGGGGATGGTATTATTTAAAGTTGGAGACTTCAATATTCATACCATTGTGTTATAATGTGGAGACACAAGGACTCGCGGTGCTGAAATATTGAGTAAAACACAAAGTAACTCAGAGTGTGTAGGAAGGAACTGCAGATGCTGACTTACAACGAAGACAGACACACAATGCTGGAGTAACTCAGCGGGACAGGCAGCATCTCTGGAGGAAAGGAATGGCTGATGTTTCAGGTCGAGACCCTTCTTCAGACTTGACCCGAAACGTCACCCATTCTTTCTCTCCACAGATGCTGCCTGTCCCGCTGAGTTACTCCAGTATTGTGTGTCTATCTTCGGTGTAAACTGAGTAACTCAGTGGGCGAGGCAGCATCTCTGGAGGTCATGGATAGACAATGGTCCCATCAGACTGAAGAAGGGTCCCATCTTGAAACGTCACCTATCAATGTTCTCCAGAGATGCTACCTGCCCCGCTGAGTTACTCCAGCACTCTGTTTTTTCACCGCTGGGTTGTTGGCTAACCATGCGGAAGATGAGGTGGTGTTCCCCCAGTTTGTGAGTGGCCTGCTATTTAGTTGTAACACAGCAGCACGCAGAGCTGGCAAGACCCTGCATCATCAGAAGATCGGCCTGGAAGAGAGGGAGCCCTCTGTCCATGCCAGCGAGCGGAAACCACCGCCTGTTGCAAGCAGAGCCCTGGCCAAAGCGTGATGTCCCCTTTGGCAGCTCTGCAGCATGGAGCTGCTCACTCCATCAGACCATCACTTCCTTACGGGACCTGGCTCAGCCCAGAGAACGGGTCTCTGTGCCTCTGACATCTGCTTCCTCCGTCTTCAGGCAACAGTTCACACGAAGTATCAAGTGAAATCTGCTTTGCAGATCTGGAAGTGATAGTTTCGCAACGGGCCATGATTTAAAAGTTCACATTGCAGTTGCTCGCTTAACTCTTTGTTTATCTGTCCTTGTCTCAAATAAGTATATTTACACTGTTAAAAAACACAAGGTGCTGGAGTAACACACACACGCACGCACACACACACACGCGCACACGCGCATGCACACACGCACACACGCACACACGCACACACACAAACACGCACACACACACACGCACACACACACACGCACACACACACGCACGCACGCACACACACACACTACTTCCGGTAGGTGGCGCGGCTCTGGCCAGCAGCGGCCTCTGCAGCCTGTTCGCGTTTTTATTATTTTTTGTCTGTGTTTCTGTGTAGTTTTTGTTATTTTATGTTGGGGTGTGTGTGTGGGGGGGGGGGGGTGGGGTGGGAGGGGGAGGAAACTTTTTGAATCTCTCCCTGCACTGAGACCCGACCTTTTCTCGTCGGGTCTCAGTCGTCGTTGAGGCCGTAACGAGGAGCGGCCTCCAACAGGAAGAAGCCGGGGACTCAGGTGCCGACTCACCGTTGCCGTCGCGGAGCTGGCCGGGTCCGGAGCGGTGGAGGAGCGCTGCTGCTGCTGGTGCTGCTGCTGCTGCTGCTGCTGGTGCTGTTGCTGCTGCTGCTGCTGCTGGTGCTGCTGCTGCTGCTGCTGCTGCTGCTGCCGGAGAGTCGGAGGCTGCTGCTGCAGGTCTGTGGACGACGGCGCCGAGCCCGCGGATCCCTAGGGAGAGACCGCTTTTCGGGGCTTCTGCGGCGGCGACTTCTCCCGCCCGAGTTGCGGGGTCGAAGAGCTCCTGGAGCGGGGCCTGACACCGCTGCCCCGCGCGGCTGGAATGGCCGCGGACTCTGCGAGCGCACACCGGGGGCTCCAACATCAAGACCCGGTGTGCGACCTCGCACCACCCGGCGTGGCTTTAATGGCCGCGGGACAATCGCCATCGCCAGCCGGGGGCTATGACTTTGACTCTGACATCGGGGGGGGGGAGAGTGCAGTGGAGAGATACGTTTATTTGGCCTCCATCACAGTTATGTGATGGATGTTTATGTTATATGTAATTATGTTGTGTCTGGGGTCTATTTGTGTGTTATGTATGGCTGCAGAAACGGCATTTCGTTTGGACCTCCAGGGGTCCAAATGACAAATAAATTGATTCTGATTCTGATTCTGATTCTGAAACACGCACACGCGCACACACGCGCACACACGCGCACACACGCGCACACACACACACATATATATACTAGACTAAGTGGGACCCGTTGGGTTCCATGTTCACACGGGAGGGCTGGTCCCCCGACGTAATATTCCACCTCTCCACCAATTCCAATATTGGTGGCTTTCTGGAGCGCTGGTATGGGTTTTTGGGGTGGCAGCTCAGTCCCTCAAGCCTGATCTGCTGGCAGCTCACTCACGGCTGGTGGGCTGGCAGTTGACTCATGGCTATTCCATGAAATTCCATTTCAAGCAGGGTGCAAGGCCACAAAATCCAAATCCATTTTCCTACCACTTCAAGCAGAGTGCAAGGCCAGCAAATTCAAGTGCAGTTTCTTACCACTTTGAGCAATGTGCAAAGCCAACAAATACAGTGCAGTTTCATTCCACCAAGCAGGGTGCAAGGCCACCAAATTCAAGTGCAGTTCAAGTGCAGTTTCATTCCATTTCAAGCAGGGTCCAAGGCCACCAAATTCAAATGCAGCTTCATACCATTTCATGCAGGGTGAAACCACCATAAAACCACACAAAACACCAACCTCACAGTTCAGTAGACATTCAGTGTGTTCAGTTGATTCACAGCTCAGACAGAGTCATGACCTCTCCCTCCCCCATCATGCAGAGACTGAGCCACACCCACACTTCCGGGTTTTATAACCCCCTCCCCCTCTCAACGGAAAAGGTGTGGCCTTCATGGCGTGATTGGCAGGAGAGAGATTCTCAACATTTTTTAAACACTAATAACACATTTATTTTTCATTGATGGGAAGAATTCTCTGCACCTGACTGAGTAAGATGGCCAAAAATCACAGCTGTAAGTGTAGCATTTTATCTACAATCAATATACAGTGCAAACAGGAAGTAAGTGCATTTGCAGTAGTGCCTTTTAACTTCAAGCCAAAGCACCCAAACCGCCATTTAGACGGTTATAGAAACATAGGGATCTTATAGAAACATATAAAATTATAAAAGGACTGGACGATGCGGGAAAAATGTTCCCAATATTGGGCGAGTCCAGAACCAGGGGCCACAGTCTTAGAATAAAGGGGAGGTCATTTAAGACTGAGGTGAGAAAAAAACGTTTTCACCCAGAGAGTTGTGAATTTGTGGAATTCCCTGCCACAGAGGGCAGTGGAGGTTAAATCACTGGATGGATTTAAGAGAGAGTTAGATAGAGCTCTAGGGGCTAGTGGAATCAAGGGATATGGGGAGCAGGCAGGCACGGGTTATTGATTGGGGACGATCAGCCATGATCACAATGAATGGCAGCACTGGCTCGAAGGGCCGAATGGTCTCCTCCTGCACCTCTTTTCTATGTTTCTATGTCTATGTCTCTATGGGACATGTAGGCCGGTGTGGGCAAGTTGGGCCGAAGGGCCTGTTTCCATGCTGTATCACTCTATGAGTCTATGACTTTAAGCCACTCTTCTTTTCTCTCAGCCTGATGGATCAGATAAAGCTGGAGAAACTCAGCAGGCAAGGCAAGAGAGACAATAAGATTCTTACTTGTTGCAGCACAACACAATATGTGAATATGTAAACATTATATATAATGGGAAAAAATAGAAAAAGTTCATTAAATAACAAATATAGTGCAAATAAGAAATAATAATATAGTCTTTTGCAGTTCAGAGCTCATTGCTTATTCATTGTTGTGTTTAATAGCCTGATGGCTGTGGGGAAGTAGCTATTCCTGAACCTGAACGTTACAGTCTTCAGGCTCCTTCCCGATGGCAATGGTGAGATGAGTGTGTGGCCAGGATGGTGTGGGTCTTTGGTGATTTTGGATGCCTTTTTGAGACAGTGACTAAGTAAGTTTATTGGCCAAGTATTCACATACAAGGAATTTGCCTTGGTGCTCCGCCCACAAGTAACAACATGACATACAGTGACAGTTACGAATGACTCAGAAAACACTAAACATTAATAATAATAAAACATTAATGATAAAACACCATTGATCAAGCATGTGAACCAGCAAAATACCAGATCAAAGGGAGGCTACTCGAGGATAAAAAACTGTTTTTATGTCTGTCTGTAGCAGCTTTGACAGTCCGGAGTCGCCTATGATAGATCCCTTCGACGGTGGGGAGGTCAAAGCCAGTGATGGACTGGGCAGTGGTCACAACTTTTTGTAGTCTTTTCGCTCCTGGGCATTCAAGTTGCCGAACCAGGCCACGATGCAACCCGTCAGAATGCTCTCTGCCGTGCACCTTGTAGTATCTATAAAAATCAGGTAACGCCGGCTTTAACTCCGTGATTTAATATAGTCAGAAACAAAACTGCAACAATTCTGCTTCAGAAACCCCAGTTCCAGCTGTTTCGGGCGAAGGGGAAGAGACGAGGTCACAGGCATCATGCACGCACTCAACGCTGAAAGATCGACTGCCAAGATTAGCCCGATTGCTATTTAATTGCTTCCTTTGGGCCAGAGAAATAAGACAATTGCCAGCACACAATAATCTACCAAGTCAGGGAGAGTTTCCTCTTCCTCTGTTGACTGTTTCACTTCTCTGGGTAGCTCGATTATGTAAATGGCCGGCTGATGATAGGTATGGGCTCGATGGGCCGAAGAACCTGCTTCCATGCTGTGACGGTGCAGAGATGTGTTAGGTTGAAGGGTGACGTGCTGGGTACAATGTGGATGCCCTTCGACCCCTTTCCCTGGACTACAGGGAGTTCTCAGCCAGGGAAACGCAGATGATCTTACCTGCTGCAGACAAAAATGCTGGAGAAACTCAGCGGGTGAGGCAGCATCTATGGAGCGAAGGAATAGGCCACGTTTCGGGTCGAGACCTTGATCGCCCCAACACGGGAACTTTGATCACTGCGACATGGGGGCATCGATCACCGGCTGCGGGACCTTCGATCGCAGTGGGGATTGTGGGGAATCCACTGTGGTGGATGTTTATGTTAACTTTTATGTGGTTGTGTGGGTCTAGTTGCTTTTTGCTTTTAGCATGGCTGTATGGTAATTCGAGTTCCACTGAAGCTTAATTGGACAATTCATGTGACAATAAACTGACCTTTGAACCTTTGGATCTTTGAACCTTTGAACTTTTGAACCTTTGAACATGGATCTCGTAAACAGGGTGGCACGGTGGCGCAGGGGGTTGAGCTGCTGCCTTACAGCGCCAGAGGCCAGGGTTCGATCCCGACTACGGGTGCTGTCTGTACGGAGTTTGTCCGTTCTCCCCGTCACCTGTATGGGTTTTCTCCGAGATCTTCGGTTTCATTCCAAACTCCAAAGGTTTGCAGGTTAATTCAGATTCAGATTCAGATTCAATTTTAATTGTCATTGTCAGTGTACAGTACAGAGACAACGAAATGCATTTAGCATCTCCCTGGAAGAGCGACATAGCAAACGATTTGAATAAATAATAATAAGTGTCCGGGGGGGTGGTGGTGATTGGCAGTCACCGAGGTATACGTTGTTGAGTAGAGTGAGGCAGCGGCCCGGAAAGAAGCTGTTCCAATCGGCTGACCTGCTGGTCGGCAACGGAGAGACCCTAATGGGCCGAAGGGCCAGCACTGGTCTATGTTCTGTGTTCCATGAATGATGATGATGATGGTACTTTAGCGCCCTCCGTAGACAAAAATGCTTTGGAGAAACTCAGCGGGTGGGGCAGCATCTAGGGAGCGGTGATGCGTTGGGCAACGTTTCGTCCCGAAACGTTGCAATGCCTTCGGTCGGAGAGATGCAGCTGCCATACCATACTGTGATGCAGTTGGTTTTTGTCTACCTCCCATGGTGCCAGCATCTGCAGTAAAGTACTTTATTGTCACTTGGATCTGAAGGAAACAGTGTTTTTGATACAAAGTTCAGTCAAGGGTCAGGAAGAAGATGACGACAATGTTGACCTTCTTGACTCAGAGCTTTCTTGTCTTCCCCCCCCCCACCAATTGTCCCTACCACCCCCTGTAGGACTGGGTCCAATGTGTGCATATCACTGGTCGTTCCGGCCAGACTACCTGGGCCCTTCACCAGGGACTGGCAGTGGTTCAAGGAGACAGCTCGTCCCCACCTTCTCAAGGACACTTGGAGCGAGTCATTGAATGAGTAAGAACAACTTTCTAAAAGAATGAGGCTCTTCGGCTCCATCAAGATGACTCGCCATTCTAGTCATGCCTGATCTGTCTCTCCCTCCAGTAACCCTGAGGGGCAGAAGAACCTTCCAGCACTGGTCTAGTTGGCTGTGGTTAGCAGTGAATGATGATGGTGATGGTACGTTATTGTCAGTTAGGTCGACAAAAATGCTGGAGTCGGTCAGCGGGTGCAAACAGCATCTATGGAGCGAAGGAAATAGGCAACGAGTAGGCGTCCCGAAACTTTGCCCTATTTCCGCCGCTCCATAGATGCTGGCTGATCACCAACTCAGCTCCCGTACCTGCCTTCTCCCATACCCCCTGATCCCCTTAGCCACATTTTCCAGCATCTAACTCCTTCTTAAAGTATATTGCCAATGAACTGGCCTCAACTCCCCTCTGTGGCAGAGAGTTTCAGAGATTCACCACTCTCTGTGTGAAAAAAGTTCTTCTCCCCCGGTTTTACCCCCCATCCCCCCACCACCATCCTTAAGCCCTCCCCCCACCTGGACTCCCCCTAACATCTCTTGCAGGTTCCCACCAGAGTAGCCTGGGCAACCCCACCAGGGATTTTGCAAGTTTCTAGGAGATCCCTCGTCAATCTTCTAAAGGACAGAGTGGAAACGAGTCTATCCAGTGAATGAGTAAGAGAACTTCCTGAAATCCCAGCTCTCAGCGGCTGAACCGAGGATGAAACGCGCCCTCTAGTCAATAATGGCCTCCTCAGATTGAGACCAAAACTGTAATCACACTCCAGGCTGTGGGGCAGCCAAGACCCTGTACAAACTGCAGTTAGCCTAGTTGGCTAGTATGGTTAGCTATCCTTTTGCTATGAAAGCTGGCTGATTGGTTCGCTAACATACCATTAGTCAGTTAGTCAGTTAGTTAGTTAGTTAGTTAGTTAGTTAGTTAGTTAGTTAGTTAGTTCGTTAGTTAGTTAGTGAAACAGCAAAACAACAGGCCCTTCAGCCCACTGAGTCCGCACCGACCAGCGAATCCTGTGCATTAACACTACTCTACACACACTAGGGACAATTTTTACTTTTACACCAAGCCAATTAACCTACAAACCTGTACGTATTTGGAGGGTGGGAGGAAACCGAAGATCTTGGAGAAAATCCACGCAGGTCACGGGGAGAAGGTACGAAACTCCGTATAGACAGGAGTCTCTGGCACTGTGAGCGCTGTAAGGCAGTAACTCTATCGCTGTGCCACCATGTTACCCCGTGGTTAGTCAGGGCCCAGTTGCCATGTTGGCACCGTGCCGTCTTGGCAGGGAGGTTGGTGATGACACAGGGCGGATGGGAGGGGTCCTAGCGGGAGACGAAGGAAGGAAGCCCCATCCAGCAGCAAGCCGCCAATTTGGCAACGTGAAGACCACAGCTACAGGATGGTGGCAGATGCTGACTCTGGATGTGGGCTGAGGCAGCCTCTCCCGCAATGACCCTGCAATCAATGAGATGAAGATGTACAGTATCTCTATATTTAGTCTGGCACCGTTCCCTCTGTGTGCTTGTCCCTGTTGTATCTGCAACACACTCGTCTCCTAATGCAATGGGGAAGTTAGTCAGTTAGTTCACGATGCCCAGAGTCCCTTGCCCAGAGTAGGGGAACGAGGACCAGAGGGCATAGGTTCAAGGTGAAGGGCAAAAGATTTCATAGGAATGTTTCATAGGGTGTATAGAACAAGCTGCCAGAGGAGGTAGTTGAGGCTGAGATCATCCCAATGTTTTGAGAAACAGTTAAATAGGTATCAAGGCGGAAAATGAGGTGGTTCCTCTAGTTTGTGTTAGTTTAGTTTAGTTTAGATTAGTTTAGTTTAGTTTAGTTTAGTTTAGTTTTGAGATACAGTCCAGAAACAACGAGTCCACACTGACCAGTGATCCCCGCACACTAACACTATCCTACACACACTAGGGACAATTTACAATTATTACCGAAAGCCAATTACCGGACAACCGGACCACACGTCTTTGGAGAAAACCCACTTACAGACAGCACCCGTGGCCAGGATCGAACCCGGGTCTCTGGCGCTGTGAGGCAGCAACTCTACCGCTGCGCCACTGTGCTGCCCCACCTCACCCAGGCCATTGAGGTGGCATTGAAGCTGGGATGGAGATGAAATAGCTTGCAACCAGGAAGCCTTGATGCTTTCAAGAGAGAGCTAGATCGGGCTCTTAAAAATAGCAGAGTCAGGGGATATGGGGAGAAGGCAGGAACGGGGTACTGATTGTGGATGATCAACCAGGATCACATTGGAGTGTGAATGGCGGTGCTGGCTCGAAGGGCCGAATGGTCTCTACTCCTGCACCTATTGTCTATTGTCTATTGTCTGTTGTTTTGCCTGTGATGGGGACTGAAGCAACAGTCTGACGACTCTTATATTATTGTGTCACCTGCTATCAACAACAGGTGCTTCTTCGTTCAACTAAACGACAAGAAGAGCAAATGGAAAACCCAAAGGAATGGCCTACCACAAGGCAGCGTACTGGCCCCCCTCCTCGCACATCTTAAAAAACCACTACATGCCGCCCGCCTCATCTATGCTTCTGCATCACCGCCGTAGAACTTCCAAAGTCGTGGTGTTTATTGCCCGCCCTCCAAGAAAGCTACAATAACAACCACCCTGCCCCCCATTAGAGCCTATCTATGCAGCTTCCATCTTCGAGATGCAGGGGGCAATGACTCGTCTCATAGATGGACTCTCCCAACTACCTCCACCCCGTGTACCTCGGACAACTCACACTCCACAACACTCTCTTTCAAAACCAAGACCTCCAGAACACCAAAGCCAAGGTCAACACTCGCAACAACATCCTGCACAAACTGGTAAACTCAAAGTGGGGCGCTGATCCACCAACCATCCGTGCAACCACCCTAGCCCTTTGCTTCTCCACAGCTGAATACGCGTGCTCAAGTGGAGCCGCTCCCACCACAAAAAACTGGTTGACACAGCCCTCAACGACCGCATTATCAAAGACTAAAGACAACGCCAGTCCCGTGCCTCTACGCCCTAGCTGGTATGCTGATATCAGACAATCCAAAGTTGCCCAAGACGAAGCTGGAGTAACTCAGCGGGACAGGCAGGACACACAGCACCTGAAGACTGAAATCTAGAGGAAGTTTCTTGCAGACAGTCCCACCTCTCCAGACAACCAAAGAAACAGCAAGGACCTTCATCTGGAAAAATGAGGGGAACCAGCTCAACACACAAGCCCACGACTGGATGGAGAGTGGAATCACTCCGACTGAATGCCTCACCAGCGGGCACGACCTCCCATGGCCAACCTAGAAGACCCTCAACAATTACGTTTGGAGCAGGGGGAGGGTGCAAAGCACTTATGACAGCAGTAACTACCAGGCAGAGGACACATGCAGCTGTGGAGGGAAATGGACCCTACGGAGTGGATGACAGTGCAGCCCCCAGTGTGGACCCGGGACCATGCTGGCCTGCGAGATACTGGCAGAACCACATCTGTGATTGCAACGGACTCGAAGAAGTAGATCTGCTATCTGGCTGTGTGCTATCATCGCACATCTTAAAAAAAAAAAGAATGATTTTGTTCTTCCCGTAGGTAAGTGCGGTGTTTATTGCTGTAGAGTTTGTAAGTTTCTTATAGAAACTTACAAAATCTTAAGGGGTTGGACAGGCTAGTTGCAGGAAGATTGTTCCCGATGTTGGGGAAGTCCAGGACAAGGGGTCACAGTTTAAGGATAAGGGGGAAATCCTTTAAAACCGAGATGAGAAGAACTTTTTTCACACAGAGAGTGGTGAATCTCTGGAACTCTCTGCCACAGAGGGTAGTTGAAGCCAGTTCATTGGCTATATTTAAGAGGGAGTTAGATGTGGCCCTTGTGGCTAAGGGGATCAGGGGGTATGGAGAGAAGGCAGGTACGGGATACTGAGTTGGATGATCAGCCATGATCATATTGAATGGCGGTGCAGGCTCGAAGGGCCGAATGGCCTACTCCTGCACCTAATTTCTATGTTTCTATGTTTCTATGAAAGCAGCGTGCATTAGAGCCTATCTATCTGGAATCCAGCTACAGGGGCAATGACTCTTATAGACGACTTCAGGGGCACCATAGTCAGGCTGCATCACAACTTGGTTTGCGAAGCGCTCCGCCCAAGACTACAAGGAATCGCAGAGAGTTGTAGAGCTCAGCCCATCACACGGACCCGATTCCCCACCACCGACTACGTCTACACTTCCACTTGTCTTGGAAAAGCAGCCAACATAATCAAAGACTTGTGTGGGAAGGAACTGCAGATGCTGGATGCTGAAACCAAAGACACAAAAAGCTGGAGTAACTCAGCGGGACAGGCAGCATCTCTGAAAAGAAGGAATGGGTGACGTTTTGGGTCGAGACCCTTCTCCAGACTCTGAGGGGTAACTTTTTCCACACAAAGGGTGGTGGGTGCATGGAACAAGCTGCCAGAGGAGGTAGTTGAGGCAGGGACCATCCCAACGTTTAATAAACAGTTAGACAAGTACATGGATAGGACAGGTTTGGAGGGAAATGGACCAAACGCTGGGCAGTGGGACTAGTGTGGCTGGGACATGCTGGCAGGAGTGGGCAATTTGGGCCGAAGGGCCTGTTTCCATGCTGTATCACTCTAACAGCGTTGGAGAAGATGCAGGGACCTAAATGGTCTGTCCCATTTAGGCGATTTTTTCGGTGACTGCCAGCGACTGTCACAGTCATAGCAGGTCACCGAAAAATCGGCAACTGGACCCCCCCCTACGACAATGTCTATGACAACATCTACAACAACCTACCACCTAGTCGACGACAACTGAAGACAACTTAAGACAATTCAGTTGCCGGTACCTTTCGCCGGTTGGCGTGGGTTGTAGGTGAACGTCCTAATTGGTCGGTTGTAAGTGTAACATTGTCCAGGATCGTAGGTAGTGCCATTAACTCACCAGTCAGTCCAGAATAGTTCAGCACATCCTGAACCTACGACAAGCCGACTGTCACCGGCTTTCAAAAGATTGGACTAGAAAAAAAAGGCACTCTCTTTGGCGACTGAGGAGACCATACAGGCCACACCCCGGTGACCATGTGGCGACTGCCTGGTCACCTAAAAAATCTTTTTTTTTTTTTTTTGAAAATATTTTTTATTGGAGATAGGTACATAATCTATTACCCCCATTACTGTCTTACATTTTTTGATATATTGTCAGTTATTATTACATTGTTCCAATAATTTTTTTTCCTTTTTCTTTTTTCCTTTACTAGATAGAACTAAAGAGATAGATTTAGTTCTAAAAGAAAGAAAAGTTTAAAAAAAAAAAAAAAAAGGAAAGAAAAAGAATGGAAAAAAAAAATAAAAAAACATCGTTCGATATGTTCGACAAGAGTGTAATTTCATCCAACTTTAGCCAATATTATCAGGATTTAAAACCACACCAGCAAACCTCTGATGGCAAGACAGTAGCAGCACGATGGCAATAGAGTCGCTTTACACCGCTTGCAGCGCTACCCGGGTATCCCCAATAAAAAAGATCTTTGGTTTCAAAAAAAAAACAGGTTTGTAGGTTAATTGGCGATATAAGTGTAAATTGTCCCGAGTGTGTATAGGGTAGTGTTAATATGCGAGGATCGCTGGTCGGCGCGGATTTGGTGGGCCAAAGGGCCTGTTTCCACTCTGTATCTCTAAACTAAACTAATGTTACACTGCAGGCAGGAAACTAAAAGCAGATGATTTCTACAGAGTCCATCCCAGGGCCAATATTAGCTATTGGCTCCGAGTCTCGAGAACATCAGTGGTCTTGGAACTGGTTCAATGCATCACTAACAGATGGATGTGAGTCAGCATTCGAGCCACTCTCATTACTAATTACGCTCTTGACATGAATTAAAAGTAAGTCATCCAAAATATGACCCAGTTTTAATGTACGTAGAATGATTCTTCAGCATCTCTATCAACTCACAAGTTTGGATTGTATCTGATTCATGGTTTGTTGAGTTTTGTATTGAATCAAAGTGTAATGGCTGGAGACTGTGTTTAAGAAGGAACTGCAGATGCTGGAAAAATCGAAGGTGGACAAAAATGCTGGAGAAACTCAGCGGGACAGGCAGCATCTATGGAGGGAAGGAAATAGGCGATGTTTCTGGTCAAGACCCTTCTTCAGACTGATGTGTGGGGGGGGGGGGGGGGGGCTAGTTTCAGTTTGGTGGTACAGTTGAAAACGTTGGCCTACTAAGTCCACACCAACCATCGATCACCCATTCACACTAGTCCTATGTTATCCCACTTTATCATTCACTCCCTACGTAGAAAGGGGCTATCAATAGAGAAACAAACCCGCAAATCCGCACGTCTTTGCGATGTGGGAGGAAACCAGAGCGCCTGGGGGAAACCCACGAGGTCTCAGGGAGAAGGTGCAAACTCCACACAGACAGTACCCGAGGTCAGGATCGAACCCAGGTCTCTGAAGCCGTGAGGCAGCAAATCTACCTGTTTTGTCGCCGTGTCACCATTACAGCCTCTGTTGCCCAAAATAAGGAGCTGAACGATGGATTTGTGTCTGTCCCTGAAACATTTGTGATGCCTTTTTGTTTGAGCGCAGTGCATTACACTGGCAATCTCTGTACTCTGTCTGAACAATGTCCCCTGATTCCACGCTGAAACACCAGCAGAAGCCATTCCCCCCCTTCTCCCCCCTCTCTCCCCCCTCTCCCCCCTCCCCCCCTCCTTCCCCTCTCCCTCCACTTCCTCTTTCTCCCCCATCTTTTCCCCTTCCCCCTATGCTTCTCTTGCTGTGTGGATTCAGAGTGGGCAGGAGTCAGGACTGGAGCCACATTCCACGCTGGAATCTAAACCATTCCCCCTCCGCTCAGCGCAGGACAGCCAGACCTCCCCCGTAGACCATACCCTCCGTCTCACCCACAGGCCCCCGCATCCAGCCCCCCCCAGGAGGGGACCCCCCCCTCCCACCCTCCCCTCCCCCATAACGGCAGCCCTGTTCCCGCCTCACCCCCCCCCCCAGAGGTTACCCTTCCTTTTCTCTCCCCCCCCCTCCCCCACTGTGCAGCAGCTATTATTGTGAACACAGCTGTATAATTAAGTGCCAATTAGTGCTGAGTTTTGGGCAGATGGAAAGTGTGGATTCAGAGTGGGCAGGAGTCAGGACTGGAGCCACATTCCACGCTGGAGCCTAAACCATTCCCCCACCGCCCAGCGCAGGACAGCCAGACCTCCCCCGTAAAGGGGCCGTCTCACACAGGCCTCCGCCTCAGCCCCCCACAGGAGGGACCGTTGCCACGGAGAGGTGTGGATAACGGCAGCTACTGTTCCCGCTTCACCAGAGAAACCAGAGGTTACGGGGAGAAGAAGGCAGGAGAATCGGGGTCGCAGTTCCCACTTCACCGGCACTGTGCAGCCGGTTCTCTAGGCTGCAAACAAGGACCGCTGCTGTCTGGGACATTGCCCTCCCCACTTAGAAAGCTCAGCATGTCTCCCAACAACTCTCCCCAACTTCTACAGATGCGCCAAGGACAGCATTTTACCGCGATGCATCACAGCACGGTTCGGGAACAGCTCCATCCAAGACCGCAAGAAATCGCAGACAATTGTAGACGCAGCCCAGACCATCATACAAACCAACCTGTGTAGGAAGGAACTGCAGATGCTGGTTTAAACCGAAGATAGACACAGAGTGCTGGAGTAACTCAGCGGAACAGGCAGCATCTCTGGAGAGAAGGAATGGGTCACGTTTCGGGTCGAGGCTGAAGAAGGGTCTTGACCCGAAACTCACCCATTCATTCCCTCCACACAAACCAACCTCCCTTCCATTGACTCCATCTAAAGCATAATCAAGGACCAGTCTCATCCCTCTCCTCCCCTCTCCCATCAGGCAAGAGGTACAGAAGTGTGAAAAAGCACACCTCCAGATTCAGGGACAGTTTCTTCCCAGCTGTTATCTGGCAACTGAACCATCCTACCAACAACTAGAGAATGGTCCTGAGCTACTATCTACCTCATTGGAGACCCATGGACTATATTTAATTGAACGTTATTGCACTAAACCTTATTCCCACTGTGGGTTGCTTGATTGTAATCAAGTATACTCATGTATAGTCTTTCTGCTGACTGGATAGAATGTAACAAAGAAGCTGTTCACTGTACCTCACAACATGTGATCATAAACTAAACTAAACTTGCATGGCCTAACTTGTCCATACCAACCTAGTGAGCTGTTAAACCAGTTAATAACACTGAAGACGGCACATTGACGCAGCAGGTGGAGCTGCTGCCTCACAGTGCCAGAGACCCGGGTTCAATCCTGACCTCGGGTGCTGTCTATGTGGGGTTTGCACGTTTTCCCTGTGACCGTGTGGGTTTCCTCCAGGTGCTCCGGTTTCCTCCCGCATCCCGGAGACGTGCGGGGTTGCAGGTTATGGAGGTTACGTAACTGCAGACGCTGGTTTATACCAAAAGACAGACACAAAATCAATTTGGTAGTAGAGAGAGCAAACTCAACGCTAGCATTTATTTCAAGAGCACTTGTATACAAAAACAGGGACGTAATGCTGCCTTGTCTATTGTTCAATCTTACATGAGTAGAGGAGTGAAACTGTTGTCAGTAGACCCCCTTCTGGGGCAGCACATAAAGAGTTGCCACCTTGCATCTTGCAACGTCTAAGACTTTATCTTGCACTAAATATTGTATCTATCCTTGATCTGTATACTATGGATGGTTTGATTGTGATTATATATAGTCTTTTTCTTTAGTGATTCGCATGCAACAATAGCTTTTCACTGTACCTCAAACAACTGGCAATAAACTAAACTAAAATAAACTGAAATTGAAGCCAACTAAACAAAAAGGAGATACCTAGTTCTTAACTTTTCACTTTAAGGCAGCATAGTGGCTCAGCAGTAGAGCCGCAGCCTCACGGCACCAGAGACCCAGGTTCAATCCTGACCTCGGGTGCTGTCGGTGTGGAGTTTGCACGTTCTCTATGTGACCGTGTGGGTTTCTTCCGGGTGCTCGGGCTCCCTCCCACCCTCCAAAGACGTAGAGGTTTGTAGGTCAATTGGCTTTGGTTGAAAAAAAATTGCCAATTGTTCCTAGTGTGTAGGAAAGGTGCTAGTGTGCGGGGATCGTTGGTCAGCACAGACTCGATGGGCCGAAGGGCCTGTTTCCGTGCTGTATCTCTAAAGTCTTTAGCTTATCGGCCTTCATCTTGCATTAAAAGTTGTACTATTTATCCTTTAATCGTACACACATGTGGTGGCTTGATTGTAAATATCTATAGTCTTTTTTTTCCCCTTTATTTATTTATTAGAAGTACAATAAGTTACAGTAGTACACACCACATATATCTTATTACATTTGTTGTACCCCTTCAATTTTTGAGCTTTAAGATAGATAGGAATAAAGGAAGTAAGGAAAGTGAGCAAGAGTCGTGATAGTGAGAGAAAGTGTTGGAAAAAAGCCCATTCGAAAAAGAGTTATAGAAGAAAGTTAAGAAATAGACCCTAGAAAAGAAAGAAAGAAAGAGAAACAGTTGCTCTATTATAAAAAACTCCGCAAAAAGGGATATACCAACTTCATATTTTTCATTCCCCGTTACCAGATCCTAGCACCATTTATTTTTTAACTTACTGTTGCACCTTATACTTGTAGTAAGTCAATAAATGCAGACCATGTCTTTTGGAAGTGGTCTGCTTTGCCTGCAAGGAGGAGCCCCATATCTTCCAGGTGTAATGTTTCAAACATGTTTGAAATCCACATACTTATTGTTGGTGTAGGAGCGTTTTTCCAAAATTCGAGTACATAAGCTTTTTTCCCATTTTAGCCCGTAATTAAATAAATTCTTTTGAAACGCGTTTAGTTCAGGGCTACCTTCCATTAGTCCAAAGATAATCCATTCTGCTTTTGGTATCAGTTTTATTTTAAATAATTTTGTGAAGATTTCATAGATTTCAATCACGTATTTTTGAATTTTTATACAAAAAACAAATGAGTGCGCTATGGTAGCTTCATGAGACTGGCTATAGTTGTTTCTTAGAATGAACAGCATACAACAAAAGCTTATTGCCTTACCTCAATGATAAACTAAACTAAACTAATCTAAAAACTAAAGTAAACTAAACCATAAGTTCAGTAGCCATTTCTTGCCTTCTCACTGTAAGGCCTGGTATCCAGGCGGAATGGATCAATGATATCTAACTTGCAATGCGTCTTTAGTGGAGACAGTTGGCCACAGGGGACCTGAACTCTGAGCTCTGGGACTAACTCTCTGCTTCTCTCCTCATGTAAGACTCTCCTTCACACCTAATTCTTCCACCAGCTGTCCCTAATATATCCTCTGTGCCTCAGAGCCCACCCTCGCTGTGATAACATTCCTGTAAAGTGTCTTGAGGTGATCTGTGTGTACAGGTGGTGGCTGTTACACTTTGGGGACACGTCTGCGTGTATATTGGCAGCCAGCTTTGTCCACAAAATCACATCGGCTGCTGTTGAAAACCAAAGCACTGGCTGTAAAGCACATGAGGGACATCCTGAGGACACGGTACAAATATTCCTTTCTTCAACCCATGATTCAAATAACACCCAGCCCAGTTCTCCTGCACCTCTAGAGCTCCTGGGCTTCAGCACATCAGTGGAAGTGTGATACCTCCTGCCGGAACTGCAGCAAAGCCCACGATACAGTCCTGGAGTTGTGCTGGCTCTTCAGCCCAACTTGCCCACACCGGCCAACCTGCCCCATCTACATTAATCTGACTTGCATGCATTTGGCCCACACCCATCTAAACCAGGGCGGCACGGTGGCGCAGCAGTAGAGTTGCTGCCTCACAGCGCCAGAGACCCAGGTACGATCCTGACTACGGCTGCTGTCTGTACGGAGCTTGTACATTCTCCCCATGACCTGCGTGTGTTTTCTCTGAAATCTTCAGTATCCTCCCACACTCCAAAGACGTACAGGTTTGTAGGTTAATTAGCTCGGTGTAAATGTCTAACCTAAAAAAACTGTCCCTAGTGTGTAGGGCAGTGATAATGTGCGGGGATTGCTGTTCGGTGCGGACTCGATGGGCCGAATGGCCTGTTTCTGCATTGAATCTCTAATCCTGTCCTATCCATGTACCTGTCTAATTGGTTCTTAAACATTGCGATAGTCCCAGCTTGTTCCATACACCCACCACCACCCTTTGTGTGGAAAGGTTATCCCTCAGATCCCTATAAAATCTTTCTCCCTTCACCTTAAACCTGTGCCTTCTGGTTCTCAATTTGCCTACTCTGGGCAAGAGACACTGTGCATCAACCCAATCTATTCTTCTTGTGATTTTAAAGACCTCTATAAGATCACCCCCCATCCTCAAGAGCTCCAGGGAATAGAGTCCTGGCGTGCTCAACCCTAGCTCTCACACCCTCTAGTCCTGACAACATCCTTGTAAATCTTCTCTGTGCCCTTTCCAACTTGACAAATCTTCCCTACTACATAGAAACATAGAAATTAGGTGCAGGAGTAGGCCATTCGGCCCTTCGAGCCTGCATCGCCATTCAATATGATCATGGCTGATCATCCAACTCAGTATCCCGTACCTGCCTTCTCTCCATACCCTCTGATCCCCTTAGCCACAAGGGCCACATCTAACTCCCTCTTAAATATAGACAATGAACTGGCCTCAACTACCCTCTGTGGCAGAGAGTTCCAGACATTCACCACTCTCTGTGTGAAAAAAGTTCTTCTCATCTCGGTTTTAAAGGATTTCCCCCTTATCCTTAAGCTGTGACCCCTTGTCCTAGACTTCCCTAACATCGGGAACAATCTTCCTGCATCTAGCCTGTCCAAACCCTTAAGAATTTTGTAAGTTTCTATAAGATCCCCTCTCAATCTCCTAAATTCTAGAGAGTATAAACCAAGTCTATCCAGTCTTTCTTCATAAGACAGTCCTGACATCCCAGGAATCAGTCTGGTGAACCTTCTCTGCACTCCCTCTATGGCAATAATGTCCTTCCTCAGATTTGGAGACCAAAACTGTACGCAATACTCCAGGTGTGGTCTCACCAAGACCCTGTACAACTGCAGTAGAACCTCCCTGCTCCTATACTCAAATCCTTTTGCAATGAAAGCTAACATACCATTCGCTTTCATTACTGCCTGCTGCACCTGCATGCCTACCTTCAATGACTGGTGTACCATGACACCCAGGTGTGCACAATTGAACACAATACTCTAGATGCGGCCTCAGCAACGCCCTATATAACTATAACACTATATATCATACAATCGGCTTGCTTCACAGCTCAGGGAACAGCTTTGCCCACGACCATGATAAATTGCAGAGATGTGGCCCAGCCCACCACACAGAGAGGACTGCCCACCATCGACTCCATCTACACTTCACGCTGCCTCGGAAAAGCAGTCAGCATAATCAAAGACTTGTCCCACCCCGGTCATTCCTTCTTCTCCCTGTTCCTGCCCAGCAGAACGTACAGGACCACCAGACTCAGGAACAGCTAGGGTACTGCCAATTCATCTCTACCCAAGTGCGGGCATTAGTTTTTGTCTGTGGAACTGGTGGGCTACAAAGCTGAGAACTATATTCTGCACTCTGTATAAAGCTTCTCCTTTGCTCTATTCTAGTGCACATGAGTTTGCCTCTTGACTTTGACATGATTATACTGTTATCTGAACTTTAAGGTCAAAGGAGCAGAATAAGGACTTTTGGCCCATCGGGTTCACTCTGCAAAATGTTCAGGCCCCAGTGAGATTTGAACTCACGGCCCCTGGTTTACAAGACCAGTGCTCTAACCCCTGAGCTATGGAGCCTCCATTGGGTTGAATAGCATGCATAACGGAGCTATTCACTGTATCTCGGTACATGTGACAATAATAAATCTAAGCTGTTATAGCTCAGTTTAGTTTATTGTCAGGAGTACTGAGACACAGTGCAAAGTGGTTTTTGTTGCGTGCTGTCCAAGCCAGCGAAAAAACAATTAATCCACGGTGTACAGATGTGTAGGAAGGAACTGCAGATGTTGGTTTACACCAAAGATCGACACAAAATGCTGGAGTGAGTCTGGATAGATTCCTTCTCTCCAGAGATGCTGCCTGTTCCGCTGAGTTACTCCAGCATTTTGTGTCTATTCACAGTGTACAGACACAGGATAAAGGGAATGAGTCGAGGTGGGGCAATTGTAATGAATGATCGCAGATACACACACATCTGGGGCCAGCACGTGGAGACACGTGGCCCGTCTTGAGCGCCATCTTGGGGTGCTTGCCTCAAATACCTTCTCTGTTCGTTACTGTGTCTCAGGACTCCGTTGGACTCAGTCTTTGCTCAACTCAACGCTCGTATCTCACAAGGGTGTCACGGTGGCGCAGCGGTAGTGTTGCTGCCTCACAGCGCCAGAGACCCGGGTTCCATCCTGACTACGGGTGCTTGCCTGTACCTTCTCCCCGTGACCTGCGTGTGTTTTCTCCGGGATCTTCGGTTTCTTCCCACAGTCCAAAGACACACAGGTTTGTAGATTAATTGGCTTGGTAAAACTATAAATTGTCCCTGATGTGTAGGACAGTGTAAATGCGCAGAGATCGCTGGTTGGCATGGACCCAGTGGGCCGAATGGCCTGTTTGCGCACCGCTTCTATAAACTAAACTATGCATTATCCACAGACATTATCATCAGCCTGAAGAAGGGTCTTGACCCGAAACGTCGCCTATTCCTTCTCTCCACAGATGCCTTCTCTCTGCAGATGCTGCCCATCCCGCTGAGTTTCTCCAGCATTTTTTGTCCACCTTCAATTGTTCCAGCATCTGCAGTTCTTTCCTAAACCACTAAACATTATCCTCTGCAGATCTGAAGGTGTGGCCATCACACTCTGTTAATGTGACTTCTGACCCCCCGTCCCCTCCCGTTACAAAATACTTGCAACCCCTGAATAGCCCTGTACGCATATTCCTGAGGAGTTGGGGAGAGATCAAAGAGATCAAAGGTCAGGGTCAAAGTGGCCACCATGCTCCATCTGCATCAGAACGTGACGGGGGATAGATTTACAAAACGTGGGGGAGGGGGAAGACAAGTGTTCAGAGATCTTCTTTCGCCAAAAGAAAAGGCCTGGAGAAAGTACCTTCAATTAGTGCTAAATGGATTGTTCAAGAAAGAATATTTAGATATATGGCAGGAAACAGGCCATTTGGCCCACTGAATCCATACTGACCCCGCATCACTTGCTCATACGAGTTTTAGTTTAGTTTAGTTTAATCGATAATGTTTTATTGTTAATGATTAATGTTTAAATGTTTAATGTTTTATGTGTCATTCCTAACTGTCACTGTATGTCGTTTTGTCACTTGCGGGCGGAGCACCAAGGCAAATTCCTTGTATGTGAATATACTTGGCCAATAAATGTATTCATTAGTTTAATTAATTTAGTTTAGTTCCGTTTAGTTTAGAGATACAGCGTGGAAACCACAGGTCCTTCTGCCCACTGAATCCACGCCGACCATCGATCACCCGTCTACACTAGTTCTACCCTACATTCTAGGGACAATTTACAGAAGCCAATTAACCTACAAACCCGCACGTCTTTAGGATTTGGGAGGAAACTGGAGCACCCAGAGAAAACCACGCAGGTAACGGGGAGGACGTGCAAACTCCGTACAGACAGCACCCGTAGTCAGGATCGAAACTGGGTCTCCGAAACTGTCGGGCAGCAACTCTACCGTTGCGCCTCTGTGCCGAAGTCCATGTTATATGTGTTCAAGAAGGAACTGCAGATGCTGGAAAATGGAAGGTACACAAAATTGCTGGAGAAACTCAGCGGGTGCAGCAGCATCTATGCAGCGAAGGAAATAGGCAACGTTTCGGGCCGAAACCCTTGGGTTTCGGCCCGAAACGTTGCCTATTTCCTTCATATGTTCTATGTTATTCCACTGTAACAATTGTGCATTTTCCCAGTGTTCCCTGGGGCAAGCCCAGGGTGAAGGTTATGTAACAGGCTCGCGGGTGTCCGGGTTAATTTTGAGACGTGAGGGGTCGGAATGGAAAGGAAGGCCCATCGGCAGTGAGTGCAAACATGAGGAAGCGGTTCAGGTGCAGGCATCACGCACTGATGTGTCATCCAGCACGAGAGAAGGTTGGCAGAACATGTAGTTCCCGTGAGGAGAACACAGGTATGAAAGGTCAATGGGTTCGGCTGCATCATCAGCGGCAATAGCTTGCATTTAGTCATAGTCATACAGTCATGGAAACAAGCCCGGGTGGCCCAACTGACCCACACCAACAAACAGGCCCCATCTCAGTTAGTTCCAGTTGACCACATTTGGCCCATATCCCTCTCATCCTTTCTTATCCATCTACCAGTCCAAGTTTTACTTTAGATTAGTTTAGTTTAGTTTAGTTTGGTTTAGTCTAGTTTAGTCTAGTTTAGTTTGGTTTGGTTTGGTTTGGTTTGGTTTGGTTTGGTTTGATACAGCACGGAAACAGGCCCGAAGGCCCACCTTGCCCATACCAACAAACAGGCCCTCTCTGGGTCCATTCCATTTGCCCATAGAAACATAGAAACATAGAAATTAGGTGCAGGAGTAGGCCATTCGGCCCTTCGAGCCTGCACCGCCATTCAATATGATCATGGCTGATCATCCAACTCAGTATCCCGTACCTGCTTTCTCTCCATACCCCCTGATCCCCTTGGCCACAAGGGCCACATCTAACTCCCTCTTAAATATAGCCAATGAACTGGCCTCAACTACCCTCTGTGGCAGAGAGTTCCAGAGATTCACCACTCTCTGTGTGAAAAAAGTTCTCCTCATCTCGGTTTTAAAGGATTTCCCCCTTATCCTTAAGCTGTGACCCCTTGTCCTGGACTTCCCCAACATCGGGAACAATCTTCCTGCATCTAGCCTGTCCAACCCCTTAAGAATTTTGTAAGTTTCTATAAGATCCCCTCTCAATCTCCTAAATTCTAGAGAGTATAAACCAAGTCTATCCAGTCTTTCTTCATAAGACAGTCCTGACATCCCAGGAATCAGTCTGGTGAACCTTCTCTGCACTCCCTCTATGGCAATAATGTCCTTCCTCAGATTTGGAGACCAAAACTGCACGCAATACTCCAGGTGTGGTCTCACCAAGACCCTGTACAACTGCAGTAGAACCTCCCTGCTCCTATACTCAAATCTACTCATAAAATATACTCATATTTGGTCTGTCCCTCTCTTCTCTTTTCCTAACCATGTACCCGTCCGAATGTCTTTTAAATGCTTTTATAGTGCCAACCTCAATTTAATTTATTGTCACATGTACCGAGGTACAGTGAAAAGCTTTTTGTTGCGTGCTGTTTCTTAAACGTTACGATAGTCCTTGCCTCAACTTTGGAGTGTGGGAGGAAACCGAAAATCTCGGAGAAAACCCACGCAGGTCACGGGGAGAACGTAAAAACTCCATACAGACAGCACCCGTAGTCGGGATCGAACCCGGGTTTCTGGCGCTGTGAGGCAGCAACTCTACCGCTGCCACCTGTACATCATTGTCCGCAAATATCGAGCTCTCCGTCGTGTAAAATAGTTTCTTCTGCATGACAGACACAAAGCGCTGGAGTCACTCAACGGGTCGGGCAGCATCTCTGGAGGAAAAGGACGGGTGACGTTTAGGGTCGGGACCCTTCTTCAGACTGAAAGTATAGGGGTGGGTACTGGAGACAAGAAAAGGCCAGAACAAAGCAGGGCTGGCAACAGATGACCTATGAAGGGTGGAGCCCACAATGGTCCATTGGTGGCTTGTGAAGAGGTGATAACGGAGGGATACAAACGTCGGGACCAGCAGGATAACTAGGGTGGGGGAAGGGGAAGGCGGGAAATGCAAGGGTTACTATGAAGAAATTTGAGAAGTCAATATTCATACCGCTGGGGTGTAAGCTGCCCAAGCAAAATATGAGGTGCTGCTCCTCCAACTTGAGCTGGGCCTCACTCTGACAATGGAGGAGGCCCAGGACAGAAAGGTCAGTGTGGGAATGGGAGGGGGAGTTAAAGTGTTTGCGTAGTCCGAAGCCTCTTTTTTTCATAGTTTTACCTGTTACGATTCCTCTTGGCCTCCCCATCTCTGCCCACCTAATCTTTGCCCCCCCTCCCTGGTCTCCACATTCCCTGGTGTGTCAAACACAAAGTGCTGGAGTAACTCAGCGGGGCCGGCAGCATCTCTGGAGAGAACTTGTCGGGTCTGAAGAAGGGTCTCGACCCGTAACATCACCAATTCCTTTTCTCCAGAAATACTTGTGGTCAGGACCTTCTTTAGACTGCTGTATGATGCTATCATGTCCTTCCTGCCATGTGTTTATTATTTTTATTTCAAAAATAACCTTTAATCGTCAAAGATATATACAAGGAATACAAAATCCACAGGGCGTGGGTTTCTTTACACTTGTGGTGCTGTTCAGTCTACAAACTCGCAGCGTCAGCACATTCTGTGAACAGAGTGCCATTGCCACTCATAAATTCATTGGATTATCAGTGATAGGAGCAGTATTAGGCCATTCGGCCCATCAAGTCTACTCTGCCATTCAATCATGGCTGATCTATCTCTCCCTCCTAACCCCATTCTCCTGCCCTCTCCCCATAACCTCTGACACAATAGATTCTTGATTAACACGGGTGTCGGGGGTTATGGGGAGAGGGCAGGAGAATGGGGTTCGGGGGGGAGAGATAGATCAGCCATGATGGAATGGCGGAGTAGACTTGATGGGCCGAATGGCCTAATTGTACTCCTATCACCAATGATCTTATGACACGATGTGGCCTTCAGGGAATGATTCAAGCTTCAAGGGTTTTAGAGGCTTCTACGTCAACAGCCAGCAGCAGAAGGACCTTAGACAGCGGTCCTTCCCCGCACTGCATTTGAATTGGCCGCACTGAGCTTCAGTGAGTCCCCCCCCCCCGTACGTACTCCTGCAGTCTGGAATCTGCCAGCCGGCTATATACCCCGACGGACAGGCCTCGCTCTGGGAGACCAACAAGTTTCAAACAGACCAAAGAAAGGATTTTCACCAAGTTGGTGATCTACCAACAACACTTGATGTGAACATCAGAGTGTCCCTGGGAAGATTCCGAAATTCAGAGAGTCCTCGCTGACCGGGATGAACCCTGACCCTCGCATCCATCTTCGTAAATACACAGCCCACCAAGAGATAGTCCATCATCCCCGCCTCATCATAGACATCCCGAGGAGTTGAGTGAATTGGGGGTTGACACACAACCATGTGCAGGAAGGATCTGACCAGAGGCCCATCAGGGTATATGGGGAGAAGACAGGAGAATGGGATTAGGAGGGAGAGATAGATCAGCCATGATTGAACGGTGGAGTGGACTTGATGGGCCGAATGGCCTAATTCTGCTCCTACCACATGACTTTATGACCCCCCCTCACTGCTAGCTAATTGAGGCCAATGGATAATATAGAGGCAAGGATGTAATGCTGAGGGTACGAGGCCACATTTGTATTAGGAGCTGTTTTGAGTTCCACATCTGAGGAAGGAGTTGTTGGCATTGGAGAGGGCCCAGAAGACGTTTGCGATAATGATCTTGGGAATGATTGGATTGACAAGTGTTGAGCGTTTGACGGCACTGGGCCTGTACTCGCTGGAGTTTAGAAGGATGAGGGGGAACCTCGTTGAAACTTACCGAATAGTGAAAGGCCTGGATAGAGTGGATGTGGAGAGGATGATGGATAGGGCAGGTTTAGAGGAATATGGACCAAACGCTGGAAGGTGGGACTAGTGTGGCTTGGACATGTTGGCCGGTGTGGGCTGGTTGTGCCGAAGGGCCTGCCCCCGCCTTTGCGATGTGTGTGTGTGTGTGTGTGTGTGTGTGTGTGTGTGTGTGTGTGTGTGTGTGTGTGTGTGAGTGCGTGCGTGAGTGTGTGTGTGTGATTGTGTGTGTGTGCGTGTGCGTGTGTGTGTGTGTGTGTGTGTGTGTGTGTGTGTGTGTGTGTGTGTGTGTGTGTGTGTGTGTGTGTGTGTGTGTGTGTGTGTGTGTGTGTGTGTGTGTGTGTGTGTGTGTGTGTGTGTGTGTGTGTGTGTGTGTGTGTGTGTGTGTGTGTGCGTGTGTGCGTGTGTGTGTGTGTGTGTGTGTGTGTGTGTGTGCGTGTGTGTGTGTGTGTGTGTGTGTGTGTGTGTGTGTGTGTGTGTGTGCGTGTGTGTGTGTGTGTGTGTGTGTGTGTGTGTGCGTGTGTGTGTGTGTGTGTGTGTGTGTGTGTGCGCGTTGTGTGCGTGTGCGTGCGTGCGTGCGTGTGCGTGCGTGTGTGTGTGTGTGTGTGTTGACGGTCGATCCAGCTCGCGGTTTCATCGCTGACGGTCGATCCAGCTCGAGGTTGTTCAGGCGAGTGCCCTCGAGCTTGAAGGTCGAAGACAGTCGCTGAAAAGTTGCGTTAGTGGGACAGACGCTGAAGGCATTTACTTGACTTTAATTGTATATAAGAAATTGTAAAACACTGTATCTTTGAGTGGCTGCTTGGGGAGCACTGAGTATATTGGTATACTCTCTGTACTAGTCCCCGCCACTCCCGTCATGACGAATTGAGTAAAAATTGGCATGGTTTACCTTTAACCCTTTGTGTTATTCTCTGTATTAAAAAGTGAACTTTATCATTGGCGTAGTCGGCAGGATTTCGCTGGGACCATCAATATACAACAGAGTAAGAGGCTGCAGTTTGACCGGGATCGGATGGCAAGAAAAAAGTGCACTAGTCGGCCCCCTTGTGACCAAACCTCCCAAAGAAGCTCCCGGGAAAACTCAGGTCCCTCGTCAGAAGGTTGATCTGGTTCCCTGCTGAAAACGAGCAGACAACAAAGGTAAGACCAACTGCAAGAGATTTTTGCTAGATTTTGGCTACTAGGAAAGTAGTTGGTAGGGTATTATGCTTCTGAGAAAGTAGTTGCCAATTAGATGGAGCAAAGTAAAAAGGCTTGTCGTCAATTGAGACATTTTTGCTAGATTTTGGCTACTAGGAAAGTAGTTGGTAGGGTATTTTGCTGCTGGGAAAGTAGTTGCCAATTAGATGGAGCAAAGTAAAAAAGTTTGGCATGCACAAAGTAGCCGGGCTGCGAGAGGTTCACGGCTATGGGGAATAATCTGGATAAAAGTGACGGGGGAACGCCCGTACAACACGTCGTAGAGGCGCAAACGTCGTGAATAAATGGATTCTTTATTCAGGCATTGTAGATTGGAAATACATGGATGTTTAGCACTCTAACATTGAGATTGGAGATGCCAATATCGCAGAAAAAAAATGTTAATTTGGGAAAATTGTGATTAGCATACATTTATACTAGGAATTTGACATTGTGAATTTGGGGAGATAGATTGGAAGAATTGGGAATAATTTTTAAATTGTTTTTCTTATTAATGATCTATTTTTAAACGGTTTAAGGATATTGGCAAAGTTATGGATTACTGGTTTTGAGTTTTTGGGGAAGGACAAATTAAGGTTCATGCAGTATTGTATTAGTTGATTACAAAAGGGGGTTTGAGAGAACTCACTACGGGGGGTAAAAAGTGAGGGATAAAGCAGATTGGGGAGGAGAAACATATTTGGATAATTTAAGACAAAAATACCAACAAACCCTGAACTTCCCGGTACTGGGATTCTCATATTTGACTAAACTCTACCATTTGGGCTATGATAACGAAAGAGGGGGACAACCAGTTGTAGTTACAGACCATGAAGATAAATGAGGCCAGTTACTGAACCAGTGGTAGCTCCCACTGATGTGCTTAAACAAGCTCAGACACTAACCTACCTGAACTCCCGGTGGCCTCAGCACTTCAACTCCCCTCCCTCCATTCCCAATCCGACCTCTCTGTCCTGGGTCTCCTCCATTGCCAGAGTGAGCAACACCGGAAATTGGAGGAACAGCACCTCATATTCCGCCTGGGCAGCTTGCATCCTGATGGCATGAATGTTGAATTCTCCCAGTTTTGCTAGCCCTTGCTGTCTCCTCCCCTTCCTTAACCCTCGAGCTGTCTCCTCCCATCCCCCCGCCCTCGGGCTCCTCCTCCTCCCCCTTTTCCTTCCTTCTCCCCTCCCACCCCCCATCAGTCTGAAGAAGGGTTTCGGCCCGAAACGTCGCCTATTTTCTTTGCTCCATAGATGCTGCTGCACCCGCTGAGTTTCTCCAGCAATTTTGTGTACATCCGGACTACATGAAGATATTCCCATGCCAAGATAGAACTGCTAGAATTGTGATAAGAAGTCAAGGAAATAATATTTCGGTGGGGATCCTTCTTCAGATAGACTCTGATCGGGGAACACATTCACAGCGAACGCGATGAAGGAGGCTCCTGCCTTGTAAGTAGTTAAAGAGTTATTTCACATTTCCAAACCACCTGCAGAGTTTTGGATTAGTGGAGTAAAGAGTTTAAGTAAAGCCTTGACCGAGACTGGACAGGAATGGGTTAAGATATTTCCAGCCATTTTTATGGTCCAGAACAACCCCAGCGATAGGGACAGGGTTAACACCTTTCAAATTGATAACAAGACAAGATATGAACCAACCAGAAGATGGCCCTCTTTAAATTGAGGGTGACCCCACGCCACGTACCCCCTAGGGTGCAACTAGAGTGTGGAAATTCCACCTACAGGCCCTCAGCAATGAATTAATTACGTATGCACAGCAATTAACCCATGCAAGTCAAGTCAAGTCAAGTCAAGTTTATTTGTCACATACACATACGAGATGTGCAGTGAAATGAAAGTGACAATGCTCGCGGACTTTTGTGCAAAAGACAAACAACAAAACAACCAAACAAATTATAAACACAATCATACCACACATATTCTTTTACATAATAAATAATGGAAGGAAAAAACGTTCAGTAGAGTTAGTCCCTGGTGAGATAGGCGTTTACAGTCCGAATTGCCTCTGGGAAGAAACTCCTTCTCAACCTCTCCGTTCTCACCGCATGGCAACGGAGGCGTTTGCCTCTGCTCAGTCCGCAATAACCTACCTGAACTCCCGGTGGCTCAGATCATGCATTCCCAGGTACGAGAGGGATAGAAGCCACGACCAGTTGAACACAGGGATGAGTCCATACAATCAGGCTACATACTGATAAGATAATGGGATCGGAAGATATTGAGACTGTGTTGAAAGGGACTGTACCAAGTGCTACCAACAACACCAACTGCCGTGAAGATTGAAGATCACCCCATTGGTACATCTGGTTGATTGTAAACGGAGAACCAAGAAAGGACAATGGGGCTATTTAAATGGCCTCTCCTTTTTTATTCTGGGGTTGGCCGAGATGGATTGGACTTGGGGAAATAATTTGTTTCTGTCTATGAGTTTTGAAATTGCTTTTTGTGATAATATAAGTGTACCCTGATTATTTCAAGGTGATTATGGCCTCCCTCACATGCGAGCTGTGTAACATCTAACTGAATCATATATCCCCATGAGGGCTCTGTGAAGTATATCTAGGTCAAAGCAATTCTGGATGGTTGCCTTCCCATTTTACGGGACAGCCCGCCTATCACGGGAATTGATTAATATGGCCTCTTTATTGGAGAAGCTGGTTAATGAAACTGCATGCATTTTTACCTACAAGCAAAAGGCCCTCTCATCCACGACAGCTGACATCGCAGCTGGTGGCTATTTAGCTGTTTGGAGGTCTATAGTGGACCATACTACATTTCGGTTCCATTTTTCTGTTGGTGCTTATGTTGATATTTGTTATGCATTGTATCTGACAACTCTTGCTTTGCGGGGACTGTAATGTTATCATGTGGCCCCTGGGGTGATATCCCTTCCCTTGTTTGAGGGGTGTCCCCGTTGGACTCTGCCCCTCAATGTCCAGCAAAGACCCTTGCATTCCCTCTCTCTCTCTCCATCCCCCCCCTCCCCACACTAGTCATCCTGCCAGTTCCACTGTTCGTATCCCATCATTATCACCTCCTCCACAGCCAACAATGGACCATTGTGGGCTGCTAGTTCATCAATGCGGGCTCTAATTTGTTCTGTGCCCTTTTCATACCTCTGGTTTGCCTCTCCCTAAACTCTGAAGACGGTTCTCGACCCCGAAACGTCGCCTGTTCCTTTTTCTCCATAAATGCTGCCTGACCAGCTGAGTTACTCCAGCTCTTTGCATCTACCTTCGGTGTAAACTAGCATCTGCAGTTCCTTCCTGCGCAATTATATATATATATATATATATATATGGACCATATTGACTTCCACAAGGTACTAACAAACCACCAACATGGCTTTAGACAGGTTCGACATGTGAAACCCAGCTGGCGGGACTCATCGATGATCTAGCCAGGTCACTCAATAACAAGGGTCAGACTGATCTTATTATATTAGACTTCAGTAAGGCTTTTGATAAAGTTCCCCATAAGTGGCTCCTGTATAAGCTCAACCATAGGAATAGATGGCAACCTCTTAAAATGGATTGAGATCTTTTTGACAAGGAGACACCAGCGAGTTCTCTTGGAGGGAGAGACGTCTATTGAAACTTCTGTGATATCAGGTGTATGTACCACAGGGGACTGTCATGGGCCCATTGCTCTTCCTACTGTATATCTATGACATTCCAAATGTAGTTTCATCCAGAGTTCGACTCTTCGCAGATGATGCCATCATTTATAGAGAGATTAAATCACCAGAAGACAGCTGGTCCTCACTGAAGGGTCTGGATGTTCTCTGTGAGGGGGGGGGGGGGGGGGGGGGGGGGAACCTGGCAGATGTCGTTCAATACAACCAGATGTCATACCATGCATGTATCACACAATATCAAACCATTTTTTATCAGAATACAACACGGGTAGCCGTACATTGCTTGCTGTCGACCATCACCCATATCTCGGAGTCGAATTAAGCAAAGATTTAAGTTGGGCGCCGCATATTAGTCAAGTGTCTAGCAAAGCAAATAGAACTCTCAGCCTTCTCAAGAGAAATGTTCACGCATGTAGTACATCCATCAAAGAGAATGCCTACAAATCCCCTAATTTGAGGATGTACATTCTTGCTATTGAGGGAGTGCAGCGTAGGTTTACAAGGTTAATTCCCGGGATGGCGGGACTGTCATCTGCTGAGAGAATGGAGCGGCTGGGCTTGTGAGAGGGTATCTTATTGAAACATATAAGATTGTTAAAGGCTTGGACACCCTAGAGGCAGGAAACATGTTCCCGATGTTGGGGGAGTCCAGAACCAGGGGCCACAGTTTAAGAATAAGAAGTAAGCCATTTAGAACGGAGATGAGAAAACATTTTTTCTCACAGAGAGTGGTGAGTCTGTGGAATTCTCTGCCTCAGAAGGCAGTGGAGGAGGGTTCTCTGGATGCTTTCAAGAGAAAGCTAGATAGGGCTCTTAAAAATAGCGGAGTCAGGGGATATGGGGAGAAGGCAGGAACGGGGTACTGATTGGGGATGATCAGCCATGATCACATTGAATGGCGGTGCTGGCACGAAGGGCTGAATGGCCTAATCCTGCACCTATTGCCTATTGTCTAAGTCCTTGGCCAGGCCCAAATTGGAGTATTGTGGAGCCGTATGGAATCCTTTCACCAACAACAACAAGATCACCCTGGAGAAAGTACAACGTTGAGCAGCCCGCATTGTATGTCATGACTACAAGCACAAATCAGGTGTGAATAATATGCTAACTCCCTCAGATGGGATAACCATATAACCATATAACAATTACAGCACGGAAACAGGCCATCTCGGCCCTACAAGTCCGTGCCGAACAACTTTTTTTTCCCCTTAGTCCCACCTGCCTGCACTCATACCATAACCCTCCATTCCCTTCTCATCCATATGCCTATCCAATTTATTTTTAAATGATACCAATGAACCTGCCTCCACCACTTCCACTGGAAGCTCATTCCACACCGCTACCACTCGCTGAGTAAAGAAGATCCCCCTCATGTTACCCCTAAACTTCTGTCCCTTAATTCTGAAGTCATGTCCCCTTGTTTGAATCTTCCCTATTCTCAAAGGGAAAAGCTTGTCCACATCAACTCTGTCTATCCCTCTCATCATTTTAAAGACCTCTATCAAGTCCCCCCTTAACCTTCTGCGCTCCAGAGAATAAAGACCTAACTTGTTCAACCTATCTCTGTAACTTAGTTGTTGAAACCCAGGCAACATTCTAGTAAATCTCCTCTGTACTCTCTCTATTTTGTTGACATCCTTCCTATAATTAGGCGACCAAAATTGTACACCATACTCCAGATTTGGTCTCACCAATGCCTTGTACAATTTTAACATTACATCCCAGCTTGGGATACCCTAGAGCTCCGCAAAATCGGGCTAAGTCTTATTGCAATTTACAAGGAGATTCACAAAATCAGGCCATCAAACCTCCTCTCATCCCAGAGCACCAACTGCCATGAAACAAGACAAAATAACAGTCCCTACATCATCAACTGGCTCAATGTCAATAAACTGTATCAGGGACTGGGTTGTTTATTTATTTATTTATTAAAAAAATAATATTATTTATTAATAATTATTGAATAATAATAATATTATTTTATTTATTTTAAAAGCATTAAAAGCATTGTACGTACATCTTAATCATGATATGCAACGTAATACATTTCATGTACAACTTCTCTTTTGTTTTTAAACTTTAAGCTATAATAGGAAAAGAGAAAAGAGAAAGGAGAATGAGGATAGTGGTGAAGTGTAGTCCGCAGTAGTTGGCGTTAAATGGAAGATGATGTTTAAGTAGACTGCGTGCTTGAGAATGTGAAAAATAAAGGGGGAAGAAGAGAAAAAAAAGAAAACAGGCCCCAAAGAGAAGAGGGCCTTAAGAAACCGAATGTGGTTTGAACCTCATGTGAGATGCGATAGACAAATAAATGGTATTGCTATTGTAAGATGGAAAGGAAATAAGTAAAAAAATCCAAAGCAGGTAGAGCTAAACAAAAACGAAAGGGAATAGAAACATAGAAACATAGAAATTAGGTGCAGGAGTAGGCCATTCGGCCCTTCGAGCCAGCACCGCCATTCAATATGATCATGGCTGATCATCCAACTCAGTATCCCGTACCTGCCTTCTCTCCATACCCCCTGATCCCCTTAGCCACAAGGGCCACATCTAACTCCCTCTTAAATATAGCCAATGAACTGGCCTCAACTACCCTCTGCGGCAGAGAGTTCCAGAGATTCACCACTCTCTGTGTGAAAAAAGTTCTCCTCATCTCGGTTTTAAAGGATTTCCCCCTTATCCTTAAGCTGTGACCCCTTGTCCTGGACTTCCCCAACATCGGGAACAATCTTCCTGCATCTAGCCTGTCCAACCCCTTAAGAATTTTGTAAGTTTCTATAAGATCCCCTCTCAATCTCCTAAATTCTAGAGAGTATAAACCAAGTCTATCCAGTCTTTCTTCATAATACAGTCCTGACATCCCAGGAATCAGTCTGGTGAACCGTCTCTGCACTCCCTCTATGGCAAGAATGTCCTTCCTCAGATTTGGAGACCAAAACTGTACGCAATACTCCAGGTGTGGTCTCACCAAGACCCTGTACAACTGCCTAATGTGCCTAATTCATCACGGTTTACACCCATTACCTAGTTCTAACACAATAACTTTCCAGGGTTATGCTGCACCATATTATACTTGCAACAAATCAATAAAAGGTGACCATATTCTTAAGAATTGTTCCGGTTTTCCTGCTAGAACGAGTCTCATTTTCTCGAGATGTAATATATCCGACATATTTGTGATCCACATTTTAAACGTTGGGATGGGCTGGTTTTATTTATGTGTGAAATGTTTAAGTTTTAGTTCAAGTTCAAGTGAGTTTATTGTCATGTGTCCCTGATAGGACAATGAAATTCTTGCTTTGCTTCAGCACAACAGAACATAGTAGGCATTGACTACAAAACAGATCAGTGTGTCCATATACCATTATATAAAGTGTTTAAGAAGGAACTGCAGATGCTGGAGAATCGAAGGTACACAAAAGAGCTGGAGAAACTCAGCGAGTGCAGCAGCATCTATGGAGCAAAGGAAATAGGCAACATTTCGGGCCGAAACCCTTCTTCAGACATCCATATACCATTATATAAATATATACACACATGAATAAATAAACTGATGAAGTGCAAATAACAGATAATGGGTTATTAATGTTCAGAGTTTTGTCCGAGCCAAGTTTAATAGCCTGATGGCTGTGGGGAAGTAGCTATTCCTGAACCTGGTCGTTGCAGTCTTCAGGCTTCTGTACCTTCTACCTGAAGGTAGCAGGGAGATGAGTGTGTGGCCAGGATGGTGTGGGTCCTTGATGATACTGCCAGCCTTTTTGAGGCAGCAACTGCGATAAATCCCCTCGATGGAAGGGAGGTCAGAGCCGATGATGGAATGGGCAGTGTTTACTACTCTTTGTAGTGTGTGATGCTCTGCTGTTCCCTGGGAAATGTCTTCTCATTTTGCACTGTACAACTGCTGCTTTGCAAGGTGACCATAATGAAGGTAGTAATTAAGGTCTGAAGAAGGGTTTCGTCCTGAAACGTTGCCTATTTCCTTCGCTCCATAGATGCTGCTGCACCCGCTGAGTTTCTCCAGCATTTTTGTGTACCTTCGATTTTCCAGCATCTGCAGTTCCTTCTTAAACAACAATAAAGGATTTGATTTGATTTGATTTGAACACACGCGTTGCTCCCGATGTTAAAAAAGTCATTTAAAAACATGGGACTGGGCAACTAGATCTCCTCAACTTGGTCAAAAAGGCCCATTTCAAAATGTTCAAGAAGGAACTGCAGATGCTGGAAAATCGAAGGTAGACAAAAATGCTGGAGAAACTCAGCGGGTGAGGCAGCATCTATGGAGCGAAGGCAGCATCTATGGAGCGAAGGAAATAGGCAACGTTTCGGGCCAAAACCCGTTGGGGTTCGGCCCAAAACGTTGCCTATTTCCTTCCGAAACTTTGCCTATTTCCTTCGCTCCATAGATGCTGCCTCACCCGCTGAGTTTCTCCAGCAATTTTGTCTACCTTCCACTTCAAAATATAATCTGCAGTTGTACAGGGTCTTGCAGTTGTACAGGGTCTTGGTGAGACCACACCTGGAGTATTGCGTACAGTTTTTGGTCTCCAAATCTGAGGAAGGACATTATTGCCATAGAGGGAGTGCAGAGACGGTTCACCAGACTGATTCCTGGGATGTCAGGACTGTCTTATGAAGAAAGACTGGATAGACTTGGTTTATACTCTCTAGAATTTAGAAGATTGAGAGGGGATCTTATAGAAACTTACAAAATTCTTAAGGGGTTGGACAGGCTAGATGCAGGAAGATTGTTCCCGATGTTGGGGAAGTCCAGGACAAGGGGGCACAGCTTAAGGATAAGGGGGAAATTCTTTAAAACCGAGATGAGAAGAACTTTTTTCACACAGAGAGTGGTGAATCTCTGGAACTCTCTGCCACAGAGGGTAGTTGAGGCCAGTTCATTGGCTATATTTAAGAGGGAGTTAGATGTGGCCCTTGTGGCTAAGGGGATCAGGGGGTATGGAGAGAAGGCAGGTACGGGATACTGAGTTGGATGATCAGCCATGATCATATTGAATGGCGGTGCAGGCTCGAAGCGGTGCCGAATTTCTATGTTTCTAATCACTCCTACTCTCCTGCATCTAATTTTGCTATGAACTCCCATCAGAACTGCCCCCTCCACCGACTCCTTTAAGTCGACACTTAAAACTCATCTCTACTCCCAAGCCTTTCTTGACTCCTCTGAGCGAGGGCTATATGCATGTAGTGATGTGTGTATTTGATCTATGAACCACTGTTGTTTGTTATACTATTCTTATACCAACTTGGCCAACGAGAGTTGCTTTGTAAATGTGCTATATCAATAAAAGTGACTTGACTTGACTTGAGAGCAACTAGCTGAGAAGTTTTGCGAGAAGCAGCGAGTCGAACGTCTTGGGTTTGAGACCATCACGTGTCTTTATTCCCTCCCTCCCTCCCTCCCTCCCGCTCTCCCTGCTACTCATGAGCCTCGGGACACACAGGCGAACAAAAGGTAAAGAAAGAGGAAGATTCTTCGGGAAAAAAAGGATCTCCAAACCCTGTTGCGTGCGTGTGTGTGTGTGTGAGCGGGGACGTATCACCCAGGCGGTGAGTGAGTTGCAGCGGCGCTGGTCAGTTTCAATGTGAGATTTCACTGGGAGAAAAGTTGGGGCGATGTGTTGCAAACTTTCTCAGTCCAACTCGGCGGCTTTGTAGCAAGTCGGCCGCCAGCGCCGAGCTCTCTCCCAGAGCGGTTGTTTTTTCCTCCCCTTTGTATAGATTCCAGCCCATCTCCGTCCTCCTCGTCAACGTGAAAAATATCTTTGAGGAACTGTTTCTTTTACACGCTGCGGCGCTTAGATTGTTTCCAACCGCGTAACGTTCGCCCGTCTCTAGCTGTTTGTTTTATTCCCCCTCCAGGGAGTTTGGTTTTTTTGTGCGTGTATGTATGTGTGTGTGATTTTTCTTCCTTTCACGCAGTTAGTGTTTTTGAAAGTCTGCACCGCACGCCAAGACTTCAGGCAATCAATGCCCTGAATAATCATCGCCTTTTGTCCCTTCTTGGGGTTGAAACCAAGACTTTCTTTCTCTTGCTCACCATTATAAGGAGCTTCGATCAAAAGTATTTTTCTGCCTACCAAGTTTTCCCTATGATATCTCCTGCCCCGATCTCACTACTCCCTAATCTCCTCCATCTCCCCCCCCCCCCCCCCCCCCCATCCTCCTTCCTGGTATTTCCCCCCTCCCCCATCTCTGCCCCTCTCGACCCCCCCCCCCCTCCCCTCCCCGATCTCTCCCCCCGTCCTGACCTCCCCCCTTCCCGCTCTCTCCCCACCGACTTCCCGATTCCTCCCAGCTCCCAATATCCCCCCCCTCCCAATCACCCCCCCCCCCCCCGTCTCTCTCCCCTCACGATCACTCCCTCCTCCCAATATTCCCATCTCTCTCACCACTCCACTCCCCTCCCAATCTCTCCCTTCGTCATCCCCCCCTCCCCATTCTCGCAATCTCTCCCCTTCCCAATCTCTTGCCCCCCCCCCATCTCTCTACCACTCCCAATTTTTCCCCCCTCAAAATCTCCTTCCCCCAACCCCCCCCCCCCCCCCCCCCCCCCGCTCCCCCTCCCAATCTTGCCCCCCCTTCCACCCCACCATCTGATCTCTCCCCCCCCAATCTCGCCTCTTGTAATGCCATCTTCTCCCCCTCCCCAAGAAGAAGGGTTTCGGCCCGAAACGTTGCCTATTTCCTTCGCTCCATAGATGCTGACGCACCCCGCTGAGTTTCTCCAGCATTTTTGTGTACCTTCCCCCCTCCCAATCTTGCCCCCCCCCTTCCAATCTCTCCCCCCTCCCTATCTCCATCCCCCCCCCCCCCACCACTCCAGAGGTTTCTGCCATAAATAGAAATGTTCTGACCTGTTGAATATCCTGAATTTAAAGTCTCCACCACCTCAAACAGGCAGCCAGCATCATCAGAGACCCACACCATCCAGGCCACACACTCATCTCACCCCTGCCATTGGGAAGAAGGTACAGGAGCCTGAAAACTGTAACATCCGGGTTCAGGAGCAGCTTCTCCTCTGCAGCCATCAGGCTATTATACACCACATCCTCCAAATAGGCTCCAAACGACACAGATATTATTGTTGCACTATTATTGTCTATATGTTTATTTCAATATGTATATATATCGATACTGAACATTTTGTTGTATATTATGGGTTATATATGCAGTGTACCATGTTTACGTATCTGCCGTGCTGCTACAAGTTAGAATGTCATTATTCCGCTTTAGTTCACATGACAATAAAACACTTGATTCTTGAAAAGCTGCAAAAGTGAAGGGCAAAAAAAAAAGAAGACACAAAGTGCTGGAGTAACTCAGCAGGTCTGGCAGCACCCCTGGAGAACAGGGTAAAGTGATGTCAAGGGTCAGACTGGGAGTGATAGGTGGGTACGGGGGGGGGGAGGATTGATTGGAGGATGGGTGGACAGACACTGGAGCTGAAGAGGAGGCTAAGGGTGTCAGATAAACGATGCCAGAGAGAGGGGTATAGGTGGAAGGGGACCATTCCTACTCTGAAGAAGGGTCTCGATCAGAAACGTCACCCAGTGCTTCTCTCCAGAGTTGCTGCCTGTCCCGCTGAGTTAAGGGCCTCAGATTCAGATTCAGATTCAGATTCAATTTTAATTGTCATTGTCAGTGTACAGTACAGAGACAACGAAATGCATTTAGCATCTCCCTTGAAGAGCGACATAGCAAATGATTTGAATAAATAATAATGTGTCCGGGGGGGGTGGTGATTGGCAGTCACCGAGGTACGTTGTTGAGTAGAGTGACAGCCGCCGGGAAGAAGCTGTTCCTCGACCTGCTGGTTTGGCAACGGAGAGACCTGTAGCGCCTCCCGGATGGTAGGAGGGTAAACAGTCCATGGTTGGGGTGAGAGCAGTCCTTGGCGATGCTGAGCCCCCTCCGCAGACAACGCTTGCTTTGGACAGACTCAATGGAGGGGAGCGAGGAACCGGTGATGCGTTGGGCAATTTTCACCACCCTCTGCAATGCCTTCCGGTCGGAGACAGAGCAGTTGCCATACCATACTGTGATGCAGTTGGTAAGGATGCTCTCGATGGTGCAGCGGTAGAAGTTCACCAGGATCTGAGGAGACAGATGGACCTTCTTCAGTCTCCTCAGGAAGAAGAGACGCTGATGAGCCTTCTTGATCAGAGTAGAGGTATTGTGGGTCCAAGAGAGGTCATCGGAGATGTTGACTCCCAGGAACCTGAAGCTAGAAACACGTTCCACCTCCGTCCCGTTAATGTGGATGGGGGTGTGCGTGCCACCTCTGGACTTCCTGAAGTCTACAATGAGCTCCTTGGTCTTCTTGGAGTTAAGGGCCAGGTTGTTGTCAGCGCACCAGGCTGCTAAGTGTTGGACCTCCTCCCTGTAGGCCAGCTCATCGTTGTTGCTGATGAAGCCAATCACCGTTGGCCTGTGCCACGTGACATCAATTACGCATCACAATGCACGATGCGCGCGTCGTGACACGTGCATTACGCGCGCATGGCGCGTGGTGAGGTGTGGTGGCGTGGCTAGCGCGTGGCGCCCCAGGGTTTTGGGATTCTCAAAATGCTCGCAAATAACACCCAAGTGGGACAGGCCCTTTACTCCAGCATGTTGTGTCTACCTTCGATTTAAACCAGCATCTACAGTTCTTTCCTACACACCTATCCCACACCTTTGTATAGATCTTTCCTTACGATTTCAGCTCGGTGGTCATGTAGTTGTGATAGTTCTACAGCCCCCTCCTGTTTACCAGTCGAGCACGAGGTGACATGGACAGAACCGGTGGGGGGGGTGGGGGCAAGAATCCAACCATCTCCAAGTCTCTCGCCCACAGTGGGTAGAAGTAAAAACCTGCAGATTCCACAAACCCGAGACAAAAACGGAAGATGCTACGGAATAGAAAAACACTGCAGATGCTGCAATCTTGAGCAAAAACACAAAGTGCTGGAGGAACTCGGCGGGTCAGGTAGCATCTGTGGAGGGAATGGACAGGTGACTTTACAGATTGGCACCCTTCTTCAAAGCTGGAAGGGCAGGCAAGACGAGTATGGTGTGATAGTTTGATGTTTCAGATCATCACAGATTCATACAGCATGGAAACAGGCCGTTCGGCCCAACTTGCCCGTGCCGACTAAGATAGCCCATCTACACTAGTCCCACCTGCCTTCATTTTGGACCACATCCCTCTAAACTTTCCTATCCATGTACCTGTCCAGAGGAAAGGGATAATTGACCACTCTCAGATACAGTTTGGTTTAGAGATACAATGCAGAAACAAGCCCTACGGCCCACCGAGTCCACACCGACCAACGACCCCTGCACACTTACACTACCCTACACCCACCATGGACAATGTACAATTACAGCAAGTCAATTATCCTACAAACCTGCGCGTCTTTGGAGTGTGGGAAGAAACAGGAGGTTGCGGAGAAAACCTACGCAGGTCACGGGGGGAACGTACAAACTCTGTACAGACAGCGCCCGTAGTCAGGATCAAACCTGGGTCTCTGGCGCTGTGAGGCAGCAACTCTACAGCTGCGCAACCTTGCCGCCCAGATGACTTTACCCACATGGGTGGAGCTTTGATGGCTGCCTCGCCTACAGTCTGTCTGCGCTTTTCATCTTTATTTTGTTATTTTTGGTGTGTGTAAAAACTTTGTGTTAATGTTCTCCGGTTTGTTTTATGTGGGGGGTGGGGGAGTGGGGGGGAAATGTCTTACCCTGCCAGAGTTGCGATTATTTTCCGGGTCGTATCTCCGGTTGCTCTGCAGCCTAACATGGTGGAGCTGGAGGCCACGCTCGGGACTGACTTTGAGCCCCACCGCGGGGCCGTGGACTTACCACCGGAGCCGATCCCTTGCCTGGGATCGACGCTCCAACCGCGGCCTGCGGACTTTAACATCAAGGAGCTCGCAGTCTCGGGTTGAGACCGACGTCGTGAAGCTGCAAAACCGCACGGCGTTCGAGTAGCCGCGACCCGTGTGGCATCGTGCTGCCCAAAGTCCTCTGATGATGATTCTTGAACCTGAAACAATGACTGTGTTTCTCTCCTCGTGGAAGCTGCCCGATCCGCTGAGTCCTCCAACACATTGTTTAAATGTAAATGGCTTAGTGATGCATGAGGATGGTTTGGTGCTAAATAAATGCAGGTTGTCGCATAATTAGTCGGCCCTACTGGAGGATGGAAGCCAGGGACTTGAATGCGCGGTGTGTGCTTTTCTCCCATCATATTTGTCTGGTAATCATTGATGGGTTGGAGATATTGCCCAGCAGTGCCAGCATTTATTACTCATCCTTAGTCACCCTAAACTGAGGAGACATTTAGCCACCTTGTGGAACCTCCATTCACATTAGTGCCATGTGTAGATTGTGTGTCCCATGATGATTTTAGTTGCCTTTTTGAGGCAGATAGTTCGAAGGTCTCCAATGGGGTGGATGGGAGGTCCAGAACCAGGGGCCACAGTTTACGAATAAGGAGTAAGCCATTTAGAATAGAGACGTGGAAACAGTTTTCCTCACAGAGAGTGGTGAGTCTGTGGAATTCTCTGCCTCAGAGGGTGGTGGAGGTTGGTTCTCTGGATGCTTTCAAGAGAGAGCTAGATAGGGCTCTTAAAAATAGCGGAGTCAGGGGATATGGGGAGAAGGCAGGAACGGGGTACTGATTGGGGATGATCAGCCATGATCACATTGAATGGCGGTGCTGGCTCGAAGGGCCGAATGGCCCACTCCTGCACCTATTGTCTATTGTCTATTGACTGCACTCTCGATGGTTCTGTTGCCTGATCACAACTGGGGAAGAACTATCCCTGAATCTGGAGGTTTTCACACTTCATTATCTCTTGTCCGATGGGAGAGGGGAGAAGAGGGAGTGACCGGGGTGAGACTGGTCCTTGATGATGCTGTTGGCCTTGCCGAGGCAGCGTGAGGTGAGGATGGAGTCAATGGAAGGGAGGTTGGTTCGTGTGCTGGTCTGGGCTGAGTCCACGACTCTGTAATTATCTGCTGCCTTGGATGGAGCTGTTCCCAGACCAGGCCGTGATGCAATGTGGTAAAATGCAAAGATCCTATAGCGAGCAAGATAGTCCACTCGACGAAAAGGACATAGTGCGGTCATGGGCAGATTCATGGCCCCGTTTCCCTAACCGGCTTCCGTCTCCGCACCAAAGATCCCGTAGCGGAGCAAAGATACTAGTGCGGAGACGGAAGCCGGTTACGGAAACATCCTCGTAAAAATAAAAGTTTGTTGGGGAAAATCTTCTCCTCATTTTCGGAATTATAATTTATTAACACAAACTGTTCCCCCGCAACGTTGAGGGGTAATAGTGCAAGAGGGATAACCAAAGTCGGGTCGGGTTACTGAAATGGATGAAAAAAAGGCCCACGTTCCGCTCCGTTGCGTACTACACGTCAGCCCATTGCGTTTAGCAGGAGTGGTCTATCTTGCTCCGCCATAGGATCTTTGGTAAAATGCTTTCTACGGCGCATCTGTAGAGGTTGTCGAGAGTTGTTGGGGACATGCTGAACTTCCCAAGCCCGGCTAAGAAAGTAGAGGCGTTGATGTACTTTCTGGACCACTGCTTCAATGTGGCTGGATCCAAGTGTACTGACCATGGACAATTGGCCAGTGTGGGGCGGGGACTTCCCTCATTCACTGGAGGCCAGAAGGGAGGACAGATGACCGTGGTACCCTAGTCCACAAGGTGCAGGAGAGATGTGTAGGCATGAAGTGGGAGGTGATGAGATGTACAGGAATTATATCCAGAAAAACAGCCTCCCTATCCTCTCTCTGCCTCTCATGTGTCTACACACCACCATCACGCCAAGGAGCTGGGATTAGAGGGTATTAACTACACAAAGAGGTTGGACAGATTAGGAATGCCTTCTCTGGAACGCCAGAGGTTGAGGGGAGACCTGAGAGAAGTAAATACAATGATTAGAGGCGTAGACAGGGTAGACAGCCAGAACCTTGTTCCTTCAGAATGGAAATGTCAAAGACTAGCGGGCATAGCTTTAAGGTGAGGGGGGGTACATTTTAAATGAGTCCGAAGAAGGGTCTCAACCCGAAACGTCACCCATTCCTTCTCTCCAGAGATGCTGCCTGTCCCGCTGAGTTACTCCAGCATTTTGTGTCTGTCTTACGTTTTAAAGAAGATTAAATGGGTGCGTGTTTTGCCTGGAACGTGCTGCCGGGGGTGGTGGTGGAGGTGGATGCAATAGTGATGTCTAAGAGGCTGTTAGATACGCTGGGATGGAGGGGTATGGATACCATGCAGGGAGGGAGATTAGTTTGTCTTGGTGTCATGTTTGGCACGGACATTGTGGGCCGAAGGGCCTGTTCCTGTGCTGTTCCGTGTCACTACTCAGCCTCCTGCGCCCCAGGGAAAACAGACCCACCCAGAAGAAGGGTCTCGACCCGAAATGTCACTTTTTCTCCAGAGATATTACCTGACCTGCTGAGTTACTCCAGCACTTTGTGTCTATCTTGAGTAGCTCATCGCGATAGTTTCATCAAAAGTTTAGAGTTTAGAAGGATGAGGGGGGATCTTATAGAAACATATCAAATTATAAAAGGACTGGACAAGCTAGATGCAGGAAAAATGTTCCCAATGTTGCGCGAGTCCAGAACCAGGGGCCACAGTCTTAGAATCAAGGGGAGGTCATTTAAGACTGAGGTGAGAAAAAACGTTTTCACCCAGAGAGTTGTGAATTTGTGGAATTCCCTGCCACAGAGGGCTGTGGAGGCCAAGTCACTGGATGAATTTAAGAGAGAGTTAGATAGAGCTCTAGGGGCTAGTAGAGTCAAGGGATATGGGGAGAAGGCAGGCACGGGTTATTGATAAGGGGACGATCAGCCATGATCACAATGAAGGGCGGTGCTGGCTCCTCCCGCACCTATTTTCTATGTTTCTATGTTTCTAATAGCAAGCATAGTTTGAAGGTGAGAGGAAGGATTTTTAAAGGGGATTTGAGTGGTAAGATTTTTACACAGAGAGTGGTTAAAATCTGGAGTGTCTAGCTGATTAGAAGGTGCAATCAGGTATAATCAGTATGTGTAAGAGGCGTTTTGGGCAGATTTAAATAGGCAAGGCATTTGGAGTATTTTGAGCAATTTTGGGCCCCATATCAGAGAATTGATGTTCTGGTGCTGGAGAGGGTCCCGAGGGGGTTTACAGGAATGATCCCAGCAACGAGTGGGTTAACATATGATGAGCATTTGATGGCACTGGGCCTGTACCAGACTGATTCCTGGGATGTCAGGACTGTCTTATGAAGAAAGACTGGATAGACTTGGTTTATATTTTCTAGAATTTAGGAGATTGAGAGGGGATCTTATAGAAACTTACAAAATTCTTAAGGGGTTGGACAGGCTAGATGCAGGAAGATTGTTCCCGATGTTGGGGAAGTCCAGGACAAGGGGTCACAGCTTAAGGATAAGGGGGAAATCCTTTAAAACCAAGATGAGAAGAACTTTTTTCACAAATAGAGTGGTGAATCTCTGGAACTCTCTGCCACAGAGGGTAGTTGAGGCCAGTTCATTGGCTACATTTAAGAGGGAGTTAGATGTGGCCCTTGTGGCTAAGGGGATCAGGGGGTATGGAGAGAGGCAGGTACGGGATACTGAGTTGGATGATCAGCCATGATCATATTGAATGGCGGTGCAGGCTCGAAGGGCCGAATGGCCTACTCCTGCAGCTAATTTCTATGTTTCTATGTACTCGCTGGACTTTAGAAGAATGAGGGGGGAACCTCATTGAAACTTACCGACTATTGAAAGGCCTGGATAGAGTGGATGTTTCCACTAGTGGGAGAGTCTAGGACTAGAGGTCACAGCCTCAGAATTAAAGGGCGTTCCTTTTGGTTGGAGATGAGGAGGAATTTCTTTAGTCAGAGGGTGGTGAATCTGTGGAATTCATTGCCACAGAAGGCTGTGGAGACCATGGATGGAAAATATTAAGGCAGATAGATAGGTTCTTGATTAGTACGGGTGTCAGGGGTTATGGGAAGAAGGCAAGAGAATGGGGTTAATGTGGTTGTATGTTCTCCCTGTCTCATTGTGGAATTTCTCCAAGTACTCCCTCAGTTCCTCCCACACTCCAAAGATGTGCAGGTTTGTAGGTTAATTGGCTTTGGTAAAATTATAAATGATCCTTAGTGTGTAGGATAGTGTATGGTTGGTTAGCACAGATCTGGTGGGCCGAAGGGCCTGTTCCCACGATGTATCTCTAAAGTCTATAAAAAAAAACTCCTAGCTGTTATCTGGCAACAGAACCATCCTATCACCAACTAGAGACGTCCTGACCTCCCATCTACCTCGTTGGAGACTCTAGGGCTATCTTTAATCGGGTGTATCTTGCACTAAATGTTATTCCCTTTATCCTGTATCTGTAAATTGTGGATGGCTCGATTGTGATATTGTCTTTTTAAAATTAGTTTGGTTTATTGTCACGTGTACCGAGGTACAGTGAAAAGCTTTTGCTGCGTGCTAACCAACCAGCAGAAAGACAACACATGATTACAATCGAGCCGTCCACAGTGTACAGATACATCAAGTCAAGTCAAGTTTATTTGTCACATACACATACGAGATGTGCAGTGAAATGAAAGTGGCAATGCTCGCGGACGTTTGTGCAAAAGACAAACAACAAAACAACCAAACAAATTATACACACAATCATAACACACATATTCTTTTACATAATAAATAATAGAAGGAAAACGTTCAGTAGAGTTAGTCCCTGGTGAGATAGGCGTTTACAGTCCGAATTGCCTCTGGGAAGAAACTCCTTCTCAACCTCTCCGTTCTCACCGCATGGCAACGGAGGCGTTTGCCTGACCGTAGCGGCTGGAACAGTCCGTTGCAGGGGTGGAAGGGGTCTCCCATGATTTTATTTGCTCTGGAGTTGCACCTCCTGTTGTATAGTTCCTGCAGGGGGGCGAGTGAAGTTCCCATAGTGCGTTCGGCCGAACGCACTACTCTCTGCAGAGCCTTCTTGTCCTTGGCAGAGCAATTCCCAAACCAGATGGTAATGTTCCCGGACAAGATGCTTTCCACCGCCGCTGCGTAGAAGCACTGGAGGATCCTCGGAGATGATAAAGGGATTCATGTGAATGATGTTGAAGATAAAGCCAGTAAAGTCTGATCAAAAAAAGTCCGAGGGTCTTCCATGAGGTAGAGGGTCTCCAATGAGTCGTTCAGCTCCGCTCTCTGGTTGCGGAATGATGGTTCAGTTGCCTGATAACACTAGGGAAGCATCTGTCCCTGAATCTGGAGATGTAAGAAAGAACTGCAGATGCTGGAAAAATCGGAGGTAGACAAAAAATGCTGGGATGCTGCCTCACCCGCTGAGTTTCTCCAGCATTTTTGTCTATCTTCTGTGCGTTTTCACACTCCTGTACCTCTTGCCCGATGGGAGAGGGGAGAAGAGGGACTGGCCTGGGTGAGGCTGGTCCTTGATTGTGCTGTTGGCCCTGCCGAGGCCGTGTACAGTCCTCCCGCTAACTGGATAGCACACAACAAAACTGCTTTTCACTGTACCTCAGTACACGTGACAATAAACTAAACTACATTAAACTAGGAGATGGGGGGGGGAGCCTGCAGGAGAGAGGAATGCAGCAGACATAGCCAACGCTCTTGGCAAAACCTTGCACCAATGCAGTAGGCTTGCTGCGTATAATTAAATCAGGGCGCTGGGCTCCAGCTGTATGATGTTGAGTGTTTAGGCTGCGATCCAACTTTAAAACAGAGGAGGGAGATTACGGTGAAAGATATGTCCTGTGGCAATATTTGTTTAATGCCACACACATGCAGGCGCACGCATGCACACGCACAGCGCCCGTGTTAGACGCACAGACTCTGGAGACTGAAGAGACCACGGGAATCTTGGGCAAAGGGCTCGAGTAAGTCGGCGGGTCAGGCAGCATTTCCTGAGGTCGTGGGGG
>NC_073411.1:4147758-4170258 GCF_028641065.1 Leucoraja erinaceus | reverse complement strand
ATTACACGGCAAATCTTGGCGTAACCCACTTAGGGTGGCACGGTGGCGCAGTTGCTGCCTCACAGGGCCAAAGACTTGGGTTCAATCCCGACTACAGGTGCTGTGACCGTGTGGGTTTCCTCCGGGTGCCCCGGTTTCCTCCCACACTCCAAAGATGCACAGGTTTGTAGGTTAATTGGCTTCTGTAAATTGTAAATTGACCGTTGTGTGTTGGATAGTGTTAGTATATGGGTGATCGCTGGTCGGCGTGGACTAGGTGGGCCGAATGGCCTGTTTCCGCGCTGTATCTCTAAAGTCTAAAGAAAGCAGAGCACATCATGGCATAAGCCAAGTGGCGCTAGAGTCGCTGCTGTACAGCATTTACAGCGCCAGAGACCCGGGTTCGATCCTGACTACAGGTGCCATCTGTACGGAGTTTGTACGTTCTCCCCGTGACCGGCGTTGGTTTTCTCCGAGATCTTTGGTTTCCATCCACACTCCAAAGACGTCCAGGTTTGTCCGTTAATTAGCTTTGTGTAAGTGTAAATTGTCCCTAGTGTGTGTTGGATAGTGCTGGCCTGCGGGGATCGCTGGTTGGCACGGACTCGGTGGTCCGAAGAGCCTGTTTCCACGCTGTATCTCTGCAGTTGTACAGAGCCCTAGTGAGACCACACCTGGAGTATTGTGTGCAGTCTTGGTCCCCTAATTTGAGGAAGGACATTCTTGCTATTGAGGGAGTGCAGCGTAGGTTTACAAGGTTAATTCCCGGGATGGCGGGACTGTCATATGCTGATAGAATGGAGCGGCTGGGCTTGTATACCCTGGAATTTAGAAGGATGAGAGGGATCTTATTGAAACATATAAGATTATTAAGGATTTGGACACGCTAGAGGCAGGAAACATGTTCCCGATGTTGGGGGAGTCCAGAACCAGGGGCCACAGTTTAAGAATAAGGAGTAAGCCATTTAGAACGGAGACGAGGAAACACTTTTTCTCACAGAGAGTTGTGAGTGTGGAATTCTCTGCCTCAGAGGGCGGTGGAGGCCGGTTCTCTGGATGCTTTCAAGAGAGAACTAGATAGGGCTCTTAAAAATAGCGGAGTCAGGGGATATGGGGAGAAGGCAGGAACGGGGTACTGATTGGGGATGATCAGCCATGATCCCATTGAATGGCGGTGCTGGCTCGATGGGCCGAATATCTATTGTCTATTGTCTAAAGAAAGCAGAGCAAATCTTGGCATAAGCCGTAATCGTTGGAAGATACGTGGGAGATTGCATTGAGTAGAGTCCATAGCAACAATTGGCGAATACAGTTCACTGTTGAGGTGGAGCTATACTGAAGACTCAATGGGTATACCAAATGCTGGAGTAACTCAGCGGGCCAGGCAGACCTGTGGAGGACATGGATAGGCGATGTTTCAGGTCAATGCCCTACTTAGACTGATTAGACTTAGAAAGATCTGGTAGGCCTTTGGTTGGGGCTGGTGAACTTCTACCGCTGCACCATCGAAAGCATCCTTACCAACTGTATCACAGTATGGTATGGCAACTGCTCTGTCTCCGACCGGAAAGCACTGCAGAGGCTGGTGAAAATTGCCCAACGCATCACCGGTTCCTCACTCCCCTCCATTGAGTCTGTCCAAAGCAAGCGTTGTCTGCGGAGGGCGCTCAGCATCGCCAAGGACTGCTCTCACCCCAACCATGGACTGTTTACCCTCCTACCATCCGGGAGGTGCTACAGGTCTCTCCGTTGCTGAACCAGCAGGTCCAGGAACAGCTTTGGCTTGTACTCGCTGGAATTCAGAAGATTGAGGGGGGATCTTATAGAAACTTACAAAATTCTTAAGGGGTTGGACAGGCTAGATGCAGGAAGATTATTCCAGATGTTGGGGAAGTTCAGAACTAGGGGTCACAGTTTAAGGATAAGAGGGGAAGTCTTTTAGGACCGAGATGAGAAAATCATTTTTTACACAGAGAGTGGTGAATCTGTGGAACTCTCTGCCACAGAGGGTAGTTGAGGCCACAGTTCATTGGCTATATTTAAGAGGGAGTTAGATGTGGCCCTTGTGGCTAAAGGGATCAGGGGGTATGGAGAGAAGGCAGGGATGGGATACTGAGTTGGATGATCAGCCATGATCATATTGAATGGCGGTGCAGGCTCGAAGGGCCGAATGGCCTACTCCTGCACCTATTTGCTATGTTTCTATGTTTCTTCCCTGTGGCTGTTACCCTACTTAACTCTGCACTTTGGTGATTGCCAGTCATTGCCCCCCCCCCGGCCACTCCTTCCCCCAGCGACTGATCTCTCCCCCCCCCCCCCCCCCCCCCCCCCCCCCCCCGAAATTTGCACAACTGCTACTGTATATACATATATATATATATTTGACTGTTCCATTATACTGTGTCCTCACTTCTGGGTGAGATGCTGACTGCATTTCGTTGTCTCTATACTTAATAAAGTTTGAATCTTGAATCTTGAGATGCTGCAATCCCGAGCAAAACACAAAACGCTGGAGGAACTCAGCAGACCACACGGTATCTGTGTGGAAGACTTAATTCAGTACGATTAAGATAGTACAGGAACAGGCCATTCAGCCCACAATGACTATGCCAAGTTAATGGTTTAAACCAAAGTTAGACACAAAACGCTGGAGTTACTCAGCGGGGCAGGCAGCATCTCTGGAGAGAAGTAGACAAAAATGCTGGAGAAACTCAGCGGGTGAAGATGCTGCCTCACCCGCTGAGTTTCTTCAGCATGTTTGTCCACTTCGACTATTCCAGCACAGAAACATAGAAACATAGAAATTAGGTGCAGGAGTAGGCCATTCGGCCCTTCGAGCCTGCACCGCCATTCAATATGATCATGGCTGATCATCCAACTCAGTATCCCGTACCTTCTCTCTCCATACCCTCTGATCCCCTTAGCCACAAGGGCCACATCTAACTCCCTCTTAAATATAGCCAATGAACTGGCCTCAACTACCCTCTGTGGCAGAGAGTTCCAGAGATTCACCACTCTCTGTGTGAAAAAAGTTCTTCTCATCTCGGTTTTAAAGGATTTCCCCCTTATCCTTAAGCTGTGACCCCTTGTCCTGGACTTCCCCAACATCGGGAGCAAACTTCCTGCATCTAGCCTGTCCCAACCCCTTAAGAATTTTGTAAGTTTCTATAAGATCCCCTCTCAATCTCCTAAATTCTAGAGAGTATAAACCAAGTCTATCCAGTCTTTCTTCATAAGACAGTCCTGACATCCCAGGAATCAGTCTGGTGAACCTTCTCTGCACTCCCTCCATGGCAATAATGTCCTTCCTCAGATTTGGAGACCAAACCTGTACGCAATACTCCAGGTGTGGTCTCACCAAGACCCTGTACAACTGCAGTAGAACCTCCCTACTCCTATACTCAAATCCTTTTGCTATGAAAGCATCTGCAGTTTTTTCTTAAACATCTCTGGAGATAATTCCTTCTCTCCAGAGATGCTGCCTGTCCTGCTGAGTTTCTCCAGATTTTTGTGTCTATCTATGGATAGGTGATGTTGCAGGTCTGAACCCTTCTTCAGTGTCTGATCAGGCCGGCCTCTTCAGATCCGAATCCCGGTTCCCCCTGGAACATGGAATCCACCTCTCCATGTTCTCCAGGGATGCTGCCTGACCCGCTGAGTTACTCCAGCATCTTTGCATCATCTTTTGAAGGTGAGACAATGGCAGGGGAAGTTCTGCCTGAAATGTCGTGTTAATGAGATCTGAATAGCTTCTAATTCCCACCATCTCTCTTCATGGGTTATGCAGTGTCGAGGCATTAATATCAATTAGGGAACTGTTTGCATCTAATTGACACCTTTTTATGAGCTTGCAAAGGTGAGGCTGAGATCTTGGTTGGAGGCCACAATGCAGATGTCCCAGGGGAAGGTGCCCCATTGTCTAGAGAGATGGGAAGAAAGGGAAATAGGAAGTAGATGTTCCTCATAAACTCCCCCCCCCCCCCCCCCCCCCCCCCAGTCTGGAATAGTCCCCCACCCCCACACACGATTGGCATATGATCATAAGGTCAATTGTTGAGATTGACAGGTCCATGGATAGGACAGGTTTGGAGGGATATGGACCAAACGCAGGCAGGTGGGACTAACATAGCTGGGACACGTTGGCCGGTGTGGGCAAGTTGGGTCGAAGGGCCTGTTTCCACACTGTATCACTCTATGACAGATGTAGAATTAGGCCATTCGGCCCACTTCAAGAGAGATAGGTATAGCTCTTAGGGCTAACTGAATCAAGGGATATGGGGAGAAAGCAGAAATGGGGTACTGATTTTGGATGAACAGCCGTGATCATATTGAATGGCGGTGCAGGCTCGAAGGGCCGAATGGCCTACTCCTGCACCAAATTTCTATGTTTCTAAGGCTACTCCGTCATTCAATCATGGCTGATCTATTTCTCATTCCTAACCCCATTCTCCTGCCTTCTCCCCATAGCCTCTAACCTGTACTAAACAAGAATCTATCCATCTCTGCCTTAAATATATCCACTGAGTTGGCCTCCATGGCCTTCGGTGGCAATGAATTCCACAGATTCACCACCTTGAATTCAGCGACTTTCACCACCGACATGGTGAGTGTTTGACAGCACTGGGCCTCGACTCGCTGGAGTTTGGAAGGTTGAGGGGGGGACCTCATTGAAACTTACAAATAATGAAAGGCATAGACATAACAGATGTGGAGAGGATGTTTCCACTGGTGGGAGAGTCTAGGACCAGAGGTCATAGCCTCAGAATTAAAGGGCGCTCTGTTAGAAAGGAGGTGAGGAGGAACTTCTTTAGTCAGAGGGAGATCTATGGAACTCATTGCCACAGAAGGCAGTGGAGGCCAAGTCAGTGGATATTTTCATGGCAGAGATAGACAAATTTTCGGGGGGAGAAGGCGGGATCTATGCCTTGAGAAATCCCTAGCCAATCCAGTTTTAAATGGAAGATTGACACTAAAAGCTGGAGTAACTCAGCGAGACAGGCAGCATCTCTGGAGAGAAGGATAGGTGACGTTTCGGGTCGAGAAGAAGGGGCTTGACCCGAAACATGGAAGAAGGATCTCGACCTGAAAAGTCACCCATTCCTTCTCTCCAGAGATGCTGCCTGTCCCACTGAGTTACTCCAGCAATTTGTGTCTGTCTTCGGATTAAATCAGTATCTGTAGTGCTTTCCTACACTGAATCAAGTTTTAAATGTCCGTCCCTTGATTTTTAAAATTAGTTAGTTTGGTTTAATGGCCGTGGAAATGTCAGCGGAAGGCCGATACATGATTCCAATCGAGCAGTGCACATATACACCTGTGACACCCATATTACATATACACCCTATACACCCATATTACATATACACCCTATACACCCATATTACAATTGAGCAGTGCACATATACAGGATAAAGGGCGCAGTCACCTCTATGCCTGTTTCCAGCGCTCCCTGTGACTTTGCATCACTCTGCATCACTTTGAATCACTTTGCATCGGACATATTTCGAAGGGAGACGAGGCAGCCTACAGAGAGGAAGTCCTGAAGTTGACAACCTGGTGCTCAGAAAACAATCTGGCTCTGAACACCAGGAAAACAAAAGAGCTCATTGTCGACTTCAGGGGGCACAGCACCGACTTAGTCCCCCTACACATTAACGGCGAGTGTGTGGAGGGGGTCAACACCGTCCGGTTTCTCGGCGTCCATATCGCTGCTGATATCTCCTGGAGGTCAGACAACACGACAGCGGTCATCAAGAAGGCTCAGCAGCGGCTGCACTTCCTGAGGGTCCTCAGGAAGCACAACCTGGACTCTAACCTGCTGCTGACCTTCTACCGCTCGTCCATCGAGAGCCTGCTGACATACTGCATTACAGCATGGTATGGCAGCTGCACCATGGCAGACAGGGAGAGGCTTCAGAGGGTAACTAGGACAGCGCAGAGGATCATTGGTTGCCCTCTCCCCTCCCTGATGGATATCTACACCTCCCGCTGCCTTAGCAGGGCAAAGAATATCATCAAAGACAGCTCCCATCCTGCGTTTGGACTGTTCGACCTGCTGCCCTCTGGAAGGCGCTATAGGTGCATCAAATCCAGGACAAATAGACTCAGGAATAGTTGCTTTCCGAAAATTATAACTATTCTTAATTCAAATTCACACATGCACTGACTACACCGCCCAACACCCGGACTTCCATCTGTATATATGTATATAGTGCCGCAGAATTGTGCACCTATCCCCCCCCCCCCCCCCCCACATACACTCCCTTCTGTTTTTGTTTTTTTTACACCCTTGTTTTTTGTACTAAATTATATGTATGCACTGAGTACGAGCAGCTTTTAATTTCATTGTACATGTATAGTGACAATAAATGGCATATCATATCATAGCACGACAAAGCTGTTTTATTTACTTTTGTTTAGTTCAGAGATACAGCTTGGAAACAGGCCCTTCGGCCCACCGAGTCCGCCCCGACCAGCGATCCCCACACACTAACACTATGCTACACACACTCGGGACAATTCACATTTACACCAAGCCAATTAACCTACAAACCTGTACATCTTTGGAGCGTGGGAGGAAACCGAAGATCTCGGAGAAAACCCACGTGGTCACGGGAGGGGGAACGTACAAATTCTTTACAGACAGCGGCAATAGCAGGGATCGAACCTGCGGCACACCTCAGTGGCATGTGCTGGATTTTAACTCGTTCTGACTGCCTGTTGAGCACATCCTTACACAGGGTTAAACGCTAGTTGTCGTGATCTCTTCCTCTCAGCATTCGCTTCTCGATTTGACCTATAAAAGTCCTGAAAGACGAGAGTTTAAGCCTGTGTTTCATGGAATAAAAATAACAAGCATCACTCTGTCCGTCCCCGCTCACTATTGATCGCTATGTGCTGGAGGGAAGCCCAGCCACAGAGGAGAGAAGGGAGCTGCGTAATAGGAAGAACATCCAAGGGCATGAGAAGGAAGGAACTGGAGATGCTGGTTTCAACCGAAGATAGACACAAAAACACAACAAGAAGGGTCTCGACCCGAAACGTCACCCATTCCTTCTCTCCAGAGATGCTGCCTGTCCCGTTGACTTACTCCAGCACTTTGTGTCTATCTTCGGTGTAAACCGACCGGCATTTGCAGTTCCTTCCTAGGTTCGATCCTGACTACGTGAGCTGTCGGTATGGAGTTTGTACGTTCTCCCCGTGACCTGCGTGGCATTTCTCTGAGATCTTCGGTTTCCTCCCACACTCTAAAAACGTACAGGTTTGTAGATTGATTGGCTGTATAATAATAATTGGTGGTATTAATAATGTATAAATGTAAAATTGTCCTGTGTGTGTGTGTGTGGTAGTGTTAGTGTGCGGGGATCGCTGGCCGGCGTGGTCTGGGTGGGTGGAAGGGCCAGTCTCTGCGCTGTATCCCAACACTAAACTAAATAAACCTTTATCCTCATTGCAGGTCTGCACAAATTTCCCAGGGCTGACGCGGAGGTGCGGAGATAGGCCATGCAGCATTGTGGAACAGCTCTGAAGCATTAGGTAAGCTCCACTCAGTATGCCCACTGTTAGTTAAACGGACTGGGACACAAACTTGGTGTGAAGTTCACAGGCTGTGGGAGTTCCCCATATCTGGACATCTACACGCTATAACCCTGGGTACATCGGGTGAACAGCAACCCACCTGCCCCAAGAAGGGTCTCCACCCCAAACGTCACCCATTCCTTCTCTCCAGAGATGCAATAGACAATAGACAATAGGTGCAGGAGGAGGCCATTTGGCCCTTCGAGCCAGCACCACCATTCAATGTGATCATTGCTGATCTTGGTTCTTGGTTTCTTGGTCCTCCAAAATATTCCAAATGGAATTTGAACTGGAGGTGGTGAAGGGAGGGCTTAAGCCAGAAAGGGTTATTGGGAAGAAAGAGCTACTTTAAATTTAGTTGCATCTGGTTGGGTAATTATAGTTGGGTGGAGATTATTCCATGCTTTAATTATGTGGGGGAAGAACGAATTGCTGTACACATCTGGCTTTGTAGCTGGGATCACAAATTGGATCGAATGCCCCAATGAGTACCCCGTTCCTGCCTTCTCCCCATATTCCCATATATTTTTAAGAGCCCTATCTAGCTTTCTCTTGAAAGCATCCAGGGGACCGGCCTCCACCGCCCTCTGAGGCAGAGAATTCCGCAGACTCACCACTCTCTGTGTGAAAAAGTGTTTCCTCGTCTCCGTTCTAAATGGCTTACTCCTTATTCTTAAACTGTGTGGCCACTGGTTCTGGACTCCCCCAACATGTTTCCTGCCTCTAGCGTGTCCAAACCCTTAACAATCTTAGATGCTGCTCGTCCCACTGAGTTACTCCAGCTTTTTGTGTCTACCGTCAAAGAAAAGGCCGCACATTACAATCACGCCGTCCACAGATAAAGAAAACTAAACTATAATGGTCTGAAATATTGATCTTTTAACCCACCTGCTTGGAATTCTCTGAACTGGAGTTTCACTGTGGAACTTGGAATGTAGAACAGGCCCTTCAGCACACAATGTCTGTGCCAGAAATGTTGCCAAGACCAACTCTTATCTGCCTGTACACCATCCATATCCCTCCAAGATACACCAGAATGTTCAATAATACTTTATTGTCACATGTACCTGGGTACAGTGAAATTCTTTGTTTTGCACAGAATCTAGTAACATCATACTATAGATAACAATCATAGATAGGTTCAAAAGTGCAACAATTGTAGTGTAATAGTAGACTTCAGCGAGACAGTGCGCAAAGAGTCGCCAGGTTTCTGACGCCAACAATGTTTTTAAGGGTGTGCTCTTATCTTGGCCTTAAAGGCCCGTTGTCATGGCGACACCGATCCTCTCCACCACCCGCCGCCATTTTGAAAATGGCCACTTGTCCAGCGTCCGCTGCCGTCGCCGCCTCCCGTGAATACCTGGAACGCACTGCCAGAGAGGGCGGTGGAAATAGATTCGCTGACAACATTTACACGTCTCAGAGTTTCGATCCCGACCTCGGGTGCTGTCTGCACGGAGTTTGCACGTCCTCCCCGCTGCCCTTCCGGGTGCTGCAGTTTCCTCCCTCAACCCATAGATTTAGACTTTGGAGATAGAATGCAGAAACAGGCCCTTCGGCCCACCCGCTCTGTGCTGACCAGCGATCACCCCACACGCTAGCGCTGTCCCACAGGCACCAGGAACAATTTACAATTTTTAAGGAGGCCAATTAACCTACAAATCTTCGGAACGTGCAAGGAGACCGGAGCTCCAGGAGAAAACCTACTTGGTCACAGGGAGAACGTGCAAACTCCGCACAGACAGCATCCCCAGTCAGGATCAAACCCGGGTCACTGGCACTGTAAGGCAGCAACTCTACCACAGCGCCCCTTAGATGTGAGGGTTTGCAAGCTAATCGGCCCTCTGTAAAATTGCCCCCTAACGTGTATTGTATTCAAATTTATTGTCATTGTCTCAATTTGAGACAACGAAATGAATTTCCCTTACAGGCAGTATCATAGAAAAAAATTTAAAAAATAAAAATAATAATAAATAAATAATAAAACATATTAAAAATAAAATTGAAATTGAATTTAAAAAAAGCACAAACACAGAAAGTCCACGACACAACATAACATAAATGGCACCAAGGTGAGGATGGCACCATAGTGCAGCCAGCCTCCCCTTCGTGTTCATCCGTGGTCGGGGCCTTCCGAGCACCCGCAGTTGCCGCCTCGGGTGGCCCGATGTTCAGGCCCTCACGCCGGGCTGGTGGAACGCCGACGCTGTGTAGGGAGTGGATGAGCGAGTAGGATGGCATAGAACTAGATTGATCGATGGTTGGCCTGGACTTGGTGGGCCGAAGGGCCTGTTTCCCTACTGTATCTCCAAACTAAACTAAAAGGCCATCATGGTCAAAAAGACCTATTGCCTGCGCTGTGGCAATCTGACCCTTCCTGCCTGTATGTCATGATCAATGTTGATGGCTGAGTGACCATTATTGACTGAACCATTTACCTACTGTGTGTGTGTGTGTGTGGGGCATGGCTGTGTTGATATTGGCAGCTGGGTTCATTCCTACAGTACGGACTGTACGTTCCAAATGGACTTCTTTGGTTTCAGAATATTTGTAGTGAAGGCTGCAGTGAGTGAGAAGGGAAATATAAACGCAGGTTTCCAAGCGGGTGAGGCAGCATCTATGGAGCGAAGGAATAGGTGACGTTTCGGGTCTCAGATGAAAATGCTGGAGAAACTCAACGATGGACTTACCATCGCCTGTCGGGGCTTTGACATCGGGAGAAGAATGGAGAGCAGGGGAGAGACAAGACTTTGCCATCCACCACAGTGAGGAGGAGACTGACCGTGATGGATGCTTGTGTAAATTGTGTTGGTGTGTGTTTACTTCTTTGTTGTATGACTGCAGAAACCAAATTTAGTTTGAACTTCATTTGAGGTTCAAATGACAATAAACAGTATTGTAACGTATTGTGTGGATGAAGGAATAGGTGATGTTTTGGATCGAGGCCCCAAACGTCACCTATTCCTTCGCTCCATAGATGCTGCCTCACCCGCTGAGTTTCTCCAGCATTTTTGTCTACCTTGGATTTTTCCAGCATCTGCAGTTCCTTCCTAAACATCTAATAAATGCGGGTTTGATGATTTACCCCACCCATACTGCCCACGGCCTGGTTACGTTCAGATCTAACTCTTCCACCGCAACCCTCTGCCTTTTCCCAATCCCCTGTCTCCCTGCCAACATTCCCATGCCTTTCACTCTGTTGCTGAAGTCTCCCATTGCTCTCGTTCATCCTTGGAGACGTGTTCCCGATGTTGGGAGAGTCCAGAACCAGAGGCCACTGTTTAAGAATAAGGAGTAAGCCATTTAGAACGGAGACGAGGAAACACTATTTCTCACAGAGAGTGGTGAGTCTGTGGAATTCTCTGCCTCAGAGGGCGGTGGAGGCAGGTTCTCTGGATGCTTTCAAGAGAGAGCTAGATAGGGCTCTTAAAAATAGCGGAGTCAGGGGATATGGGGAGAAGGCAGGGACGGGGTACTGATTGGGGATGATCAGCCATGATCACATTGGATGGCGGTGCTGGCTCGAAGGGCCGAGTGGCCTACTCCTGCACCTATTGTCTGTTGTCTATCGTGTACAGGAAGGAACACCATTTGAATCGTGTACAGGAAGGAACTGCTGGTGCTGGTTTAAAACGAAGATAGACACAATAGGCTGGAGTAACTCAGCGGGTCAGGCAACATCTCTGGAGAAAAGTTGCACAGTTTGATCGCAAATAAAGTACCGATCTTAAAGGATTCACGGGAGGTTGGTCTTGGAGGGGAGGGGGCTCCTCAAACTGCGGAGCATCCTGGACAATACAGCTCACCCCCTCCGTGACACACACTGGTCAACCCGAGGAGCACCTTCAGCAACAGACTGGTTCCACCAAGATGCAGGACAGAACGCCACAGGAGGTTCTTCTTCCCTGTGGCTATCAAACTGTACAACTCCCTTCCCTCCCCTTCTGTCGTGGGGTAGACTGAGACTGAGACTGACTCCCCCCCAATCTTTGCGCATCTCCAATCCTTTCCACTCGTCACTTTAACTTCATGTTTCATGTATCTTGCGTTTTACGACTGTTGGCAGATCAATTTCCCTCCTGGGATAAATAAAGCTCTATCGCATCGAATCCCTGAACTAAACGACACAGTTGGATGGGTCTGTGACGGGGATGGGCGTGAGGTCTGGCAGCTTCATTGCCCCACTGTCACGGCATGAGATTGCGTTCGTCAGCTCAGAGCTCGCTAGTTTACCCGACCCGCTGCCTGATCAGGTGTGTGTTTGGCAGCAGGGCGCCGATCTCTCTCACGCTCGCTGCCGTTTCCAAGGAGACGGTGGCAAAGAGGAGACACATGTTCATCCTTTTGACTAGTAAGTGGAGCAGCCGTGATCTGTTTCGCTGCTGGTTCGGAGAGACTGACGTGCTTTAAATCTCCCTCAGCTTATTAGTTTTAGTCTAGTTTGGTTTAGGAATACAGCAGGGAAAGGGCCCTTCGACCCACCCAGTCCGTGCTGGCCAGCGACCCCCACACACTCATCTGCACACACTAGGGACAATTTACAATCTTTACCAAAGCCAATTAACCTACAGACCTGCCCGTCTTTGGACTGTGGGAAGAAGCTGGAGATCCCGGAGAAAACCCACGCAGGTCACGGGGAGAACGCACAAACTCCAGCCGTAGTCAGGATCGAACCCGGGTCTCCGGCCCTGTGAGGCAGCAACTCTACCGCTGCGCCACCGTGCCGCCCTCTTGTGCAAAGATACAGTGGGCATAGGCTTTACAATGCTGCTTCAGTGTCTGAGACAGCACCATACAGCAGGGGTGGGGGGGTAACAGGCGATTCGGCCCATCGTGTCCCTGCTGACCCATCTGTGCTAACCCCACTTTCAGGAAAATCTAAAAGTCAAGAGTGTTTTATTGCCATATGCACTGAGACGGAACAATGAAATTCTTACTTGCCGCAGCACGACAGGTCTGTAAACGCCATACTCAATAGATAACAAACATAAAAGTGAGGTTTAATAAATAATTTTAAAAAATCCAAATTGTGAAAAAACATAACAGCTGTTTGGACCGAGTGCAATCAAAACAGTTCATAGAAACAAGGAACTGCAGATGCTGGTTAATACGCAAAGGTCACAAAGTGCTGGAGTAACTTAGCAAGTCAGGCAGCTTCTCTAGAGAACATGGATAAGTGACGTTTCAGGTGTGAAGAAGGGTCTCAACCCGAAACGTTGTATATCCATGTTCTCCAGAGTTGCTGCCTGACCCGCTGAGTTACCCCAGGACTTTGTGTCATTTCAAGGCAGCTCATAGTTCAGAGTTTAGTTGGAGTTCATACCATTCACTGGCCTGGTGGCAGTTGAGAAGAAACTGCTCCTGAACCTGGATGTTTTTTTCAGGCTCCTGTACCTGGTACAAGGGCTCCAGCACTTGGCCCGTGGTCCTCGATACCGTGATTGGCCGGCACGGTGGCACAGCGGTATAGTTATTGCCTTACAGCACCAGGGACCCGGGTTCGATCCTGACTACAGGTGCTGTCTGTGTGGAGTTTGCACATTCGGCCCGTGACCTCGTGGGTTTTCTCCGGGTGCTCCAGTTGCCACCCACATACCAAAGACGTACAGGGTTGTAGTTTAATTGGCTTGGTATACATGTAAAATGTAAATGTAAAATTCATTGCCTTCGGTAAAATTGTAAATTGTCCCTAGTGTGTAGGATAGTGTGTGTGGATCGCTGGTGGGCTGAAGGGCCTGTTTCCACACTGTATCTTTAAACTAAACTAAAAGAGGGAGGCACTGCCATTGGCAAGGATGTGCCAGCTTCCTGTGTGTATAAACATGGAAAATCGGTGCAGGAGTAGGCCATTCAGCCCTTCGAGCCATTCAATACAAACCCAGATCCTGCTACCGAGATGAGAAGAACTTTTTTCACACAGAGTGGTGAATCTCTGGAACTCTCTGCCACAGAGGGTAGTTGAGGCCAGTTCATTGGCTACATTTAAGAGGGAGTTAGATGTGGCCCTTGTGGCTAAGGGGATCAGGGGTATGGAGAGAAGGCAGGTACGGGATACTGAGTTGGATGATCAGCCATGATCATATTGAATGGCGGTGCAGGCTCGAAGGGCCGAATGGCCTACTCCTGCACCTATTTTCTATGTTTCTCCCCATATCCCTTGATCATGTCTGCCCTTAGAGCTATATCTAACTCTTGAATAGATCCAGTGAATTGGCCTCCACTGCCTTCTGTGACAGAGAATTCCACAGATTCACAACTCTCTGGGTGAAAAACTTTTTCCTCATCTCAGTCCTAAATGCCCTACCCCTTATTCTTACTGTGTGACTCCTGGTTCTGGACTCCCCCAACATGGGGAACATTTTTCCTGCATCGAGCCTGTCCAATCCCTGAAGAATTTTACATGTTTCTATAAGATTCCCTCTCATCCTTCTTAATTCTAAAGAGATCGGAGTCTATAAGGCGGGTGGGTATAAAGCGTCAAGCGCTGCTGCAGCCTCTGTGACTGTCCCGTCGCTGAGCATTCACAAGCTGAGCAGCAGAATAGCGACTGTGCCAAGCACCTTGTGACCTGCCACAGGGCTTTAATCTAGTTTAGTTTATTGTCACGTGTAGCGAGGTACAGTGAAAAGCTTTTGCTGCGCGCTCTCCAAGTCAGCGGAAAGACTATACATGATTACAATCGTGCTAATGTACAGACACAGGATAAGGGAATAAAATTTAGTGCAAGGTTAAGCCAGCTAAGTCCAACCTATGAGGTATCATCGGCTCTGACCTTCCTTCCATCGAGGGGATTTATCGCAGTCGCTGCCTCAAAAAGGCTGGCAGTATCATCAAAGACCCACACCATCCTGGCCACACACTCATCTCCCTGCTACCTTCAGGTAGAAGGTACAGGAGCCTGAAGACTGCAACGTCCAGGTTCAGGAACAGCTACTTCCCCACAGCCATCAGGCTATTAAACCTGGCTCGGACTAAACTCTGAACATTAATAGCCCATTATCTGCTATTTGCACTTTATCAGTTTATTTATTCATGTGTGTATATATTTATATTACGGTATATGGACACACTGATCTGTTTTGTAGTAAATGCCTACTATGTTCTGTTGTGCTGAAGCAAAGCAAGAATTTCATTGTCCTATCAGGGACACATGACAATAAACTCATTTGAACTTGAACTTGAGATAGTTCGGCACTGCTCTCTGGTTGTGGTGGGATGGTTCAGTTGCCGAATAACAGCTGGGAAGAAACTGTCCCCGAATTTGGAGGTGTGCGTTCGTTGACTCTTGCCTGATGGGAGAGGGGAGAAGAGAGAGTGGCCAGGATGCGACATCCTTGATTCTGCTGCTGTCCTTGCCGAGGCAGCGTGAAGTGTAGATGGAGTCAATAGAAGGGAGTAGACGAAAAGAAGGATCTCAACCCGAAACATCACCCATTCCTTCTCTCCAGAGCTGTTGAGTTACTCCAGCACGTTGTGTCTATCAATAGAATGGAGGTTGGTTTGTGTGATGGTCTGGGCTGCGTCCACAATTCGCTGCGATTTCTGGCAGTCTTGGGTGGAGGTGTTCCCAAACCGTGCCGTGATGCCATCCCGATAAAATGCTTTCTATTAGTGGTTTGTGTAACCCAGCATCGGACTCACACGGCACTGCCCGGCTCCCCTTGTCAACAAACATCCTTTACCTCTCAATAGTTTTGGGACTACTTTGACGGGGAAAGTTACGGGAATGAGAAATCCGAGATACACACGTTAAGAAGGCTGTCTGTTGTTGCGTGAATGTAGAGAGGGAAAGGGGGGGGGGGAGTAGCTGGAACAAGAATGACTCTTGGTGGGGTTATACCGGCTTTGAATGCAGCTTTGCAAGCTCTTTATCCACTGGACTTCCTCCAGCCATTGTTCCAGCTAGGATGGCAATCGAGGCCGGAAGCTGTGACTTCAATCCTCCACTGGGTACATAACTACACCTGCCGAGGATCGACGATGGAGTAACTCAGCGGGACAGGCAGCAACTCTGGAGAGAAGGAGTGGGTGACTTTTCGGGTCGAGACCCTTCTTCAGACTGCCCACCCCCTCTGACCTCTGCATGTAACGCAGAGCACATTGATAGGGTTAGTAGCTGCACAAACACGTGTTGGTGGAACAACGGTAGATTCGATCCTGACCACCGGTGCTGTCTGTGTGGAGTTTGTACGTTCGCCCCGTGACTTGCGTAGGTTTTCTCTTGTATCTCCGGTTTCCTCCCACACTCCAAAGACGTACAGGTTTGTATATTAATTAGCTAGGTTTTATTGTAAATTGTCCCTCGTGTGTGTGTGTGTGTGTGTGTGTGTAGGATAATGTTAGTGTGCTGGTTGGCGCGGACTCGGTGGGCCAAAGGGCCTGTTTCCGCGCTGTGTCTCTAAACCAAACTAACATAAACTCTGAAAGGGGCAGAAATAATACATGGTTTAGTTTAGTTTAAATGCTTAGGAAGGTCATAAGGAATAGGAGTAGAATTAGGCCGTTCGGCCCATCAAGTCTACTCCACGATTCAATGTTCAAGAAGGAACTGCAGATGCTGGAAAGTCAAAGGTAGACAAGAATGCTGGAGAAACTCAGCGGATGTGGCAGCATCTTTGGCTAGACAAAATGGCTGATCTATCTCTCCCTCCTAACCCCATTCTCCTGCCTTCTCCCCATAACCCCTGACACCCGTACTAATCAAGAATCTATCTATCTCTGCCTTAAACATATCCACTGACGTGGCCTCCACAGCCTTCTATGGCAAAGAATTCCACAGATTCACCACCCTCTGACTAAAGAAATTCCTCCTCATCTCCTTCCGAAAAGAACATCCTTTAATTCTGAGGCTGTGACCTCTAGTCTTAGACTCTCCCACTAGTGGAAACATCCTCTCCACATCCACTCTATCCAAGCCTTTCAGTATTCTGGAAGGAACTGCAGATGCTGGTTTACACTGAAGATAGACACAAAAAACTGGAGTAACTCAGTGGGACAGGCAGCATCTGTGGAGAAGATGGACCAGTGACGTTTCGGGTCGAGACTCTTCTTCAGACAGAGTCAGGGGAGAGTGAAACGAGAGGTGTGAAAGGGTACAAAGAACAAATGAATGAAAGATGTGTACAAGAACAAGCCAGCAGCGATGACCAGGAAAAGGCAGAGCCCACAATGGTCTATTGTTGGCTGTGGAAGAGATGATAACGAGTGATACAAGCAGTGAAAGTCAGCAGGACGACAGTGAAACTAGTACGATGACTAAGGTGGTGGAGGGACGGAGAGAGGGGGGGGGGATGCAAGGGTTACTTGAACTTGGAGAAATCAATATTCATACCGCTGGGTTGTAAGCTGAGTTTAGTTTATTGTCACCGATGTACAGTGAAAAGCTTTTGTTGTGTGCTAACCAGTCAGTGGAAAGACAATACATGATTACAATCGATCCATCCACAGTGTACAGGGTGGTAATGTCAAAAGCTAGAGGGCATAGTTTTAAGTTGAAATGTTTAGTCTAAAGGGGATAAGTGGGGCAAGGTATTACACAAAGAGGTGGGTGCCTGGAACCCGCTATCAGGGGTGATGGTGACGTTTAAGACCCTTTCAGATGGGCCCATATATATGGAGGGATATGAATCAATGCAGAGGTGAATAGTTCATCTTGACATCATATTCAGCACAAACATAGTGGGCCAAAATACTTCTTCCTGTTGCTCTACTATTCGAAGTATTGTTTTACGTTCTATCTGAGCTAGTCCCATATACCTGTTCTACCCACGAACCTGTCCAATAGACAATAGGTGCAGGAGTAGGCCATTCGGCCCTTCGAGCCAGCACCGCCATTCAATGTGATCATGGCTGATCATCACCAATCAGTACCCCATTCCTGCCTTCTCCCCATATCCCCTGACTCCGCTATCTTTAAGAGCCCTATCTAGCTCTCTCTTGAAAGTATCCAGAGAACCGGCCTCCCGCCCTCTGAGGCAGAGAATTCCACAGACTCACAACTCTCTGTGAGAAAAAGTGTTTCCTCGTCTCCATTCTAAATGGCTTACCCCTTATTCTGAAACTGTGGCCCCTGGTTCTAGACTCCCCCAACATCGGGAACATGTTTCATGCCTCTAGCGTGTCCAAACCCTTAATAATCTTGTATGTTTCAATAAGATTCCCTCTCATCCTTCTAAACTCCAGAGTGTACAAGCCCAGCCGCTCCATTCTATCAGCATATGACAGTCCCGCCATCCCGGGAATTAACCTTGTGAACCTACGCTGCACTCCCTCAATAGGAAGAATGTCCTTCCTCAAATTAGGGGACCAAAACTGCACACAATACTCCAGGTGTGGTCTCACTAGGGCCCTGTACATCTGCAGAAGGACCTCTTTGCTCCTATACTTGTTATAAAGGCCAACAAAGTCCAAGTGACCTCTGGACACTGTACTTGTACCCACCTCTGCATCATCTTCTGACAGCTCACTCTGTACACACACCACTCTCTGTGTGAAAAGGTCGGGGCGGCCCAGTGGCGCAACTGGTAGAGCCACTCCCTTGCAACACCAGAGACCCCGGTTCGATCCTGACCTCGGGTGCTCTCTGTGTGGGGTTTGCAGGTTAATTGGCACCTGTAAATTGCCCCTAGTGTGTCGGGAGTTGATGAGAAAGTGGGATAACACGAACGGCTGATGGATGGTTGACATGGACTCGATGGGCCGAAGGGCCTGTTTCCTTGAATGCTGTGTCTCTAAACTAAAGTAAAATGCTCTTAAACATTGATCTTAAAACGGCCTCCTTGGAACTAAGTTCCATCCTCACTGTGGAACTTAGAACAGTACAGCACTAGAACAGGCCCTTCGGCCCACTGTGTAGGTGCTGTTTTCATGCTGTATTCTTCAACAGCACTGCAGGGCCCCATCGAGTCTACCTGCGACAGACAGGCAGCAAACAGCAGTAACCAGGCCAGCTGTGAGAGCACACCTCACTGCACTGAGCAAACAAGGATATAAAGTGGATTAAACAAGTCCACAAGGTGACATCCGTGTGGATTATGCTGCGTGTGGCAATGACGCGGTTGTCAGGGGATGGGGCGGAGAGGGTTTACGGGAAGGCAGAGCCAGGCTGCTTGAACAGTCTCCCTTCTCACTGCTCCCTCACTGGCACCAGCCTCGGGCCACCGCTGCTCACTGTGAGGGGCTGCGTTCTACATTAATGCCCCTGTCCCACCTACTCTCCACTCAAGAGGGTTTGGAATGGAGTTGAGGAGGAATTTCTTTAGCCAGAGGGTGGTGAATCTGTGGAATTCATTGCTCTGTGTGTGTAATATATATGTGCGTGTATGTGTGTATATATACAACGGCACGGTGGCGCAGCGGTAGAGTTGCTGCCTTACAGCGCCAGGGACCCAGGTTCGATCCCGACTACGGGTGCTGTCTGTAAGGAGTTTGTACGTTCTCCCCGTGACCATGTGGGTTTTCTCTGAGATCTTCAGTTTCCTCCCACACTCCAAAGACGTACAAGTTTGTAGGCTAATTGGCTTCGGTAAAATTGTATATTGTCCCTGGTGGGTGTAGGATGGTGTAAGTGTATGGAGATCGCTGGTCGGGGCAGTCTTGGAGGGCCGAAAGGCCTGTTTCCATGCTGTATCTCTAAACTAAACTAAAATCTAAAATTACACACACATACACATATATACACACACACACACATATATATATATACACACACACACATATATATATACACACACACACACACATATATACACACGCACACACATATATACACACACACACACATATATATACACACACATGTATATATACACACACATATATATATACACACACACATACATATATATATACACACATACATATATATACACACACATATATATACACACACACATATATACATATACACACACACACATATACACACACATACACATATATACATACATATACACACACACACACACACACACACACACACACACACACACACATACACACACACACACACACACACACACAATCATGTTTAATATATTGTTTGTGTTCCCTGAAGGTATTTGATGAAGTGTCACATGAAAGGCTGGTGCATGAGCTCATGATATTGGAACAAACATGGATTGAAAACTGATTCTCACATAGAAGGCAGAGTCAAAATAAAGGGATCATTTTTGTGAAGGAAGGATGGAATGAGTAGATTTGTTCTTGGCCTCAGTTATTTACTGTTATAATAATGAGCTGGGGAAGGGAGCAGAGTATTAGATGTCCACGTTTAGTGATGATACAAAAATGAGGTCAGTGGTCATGTTGCGGTGAAGGTATTTGGATATAGATAGATTGGATGAATGGGCAAAACTTTGGCAAATTGAGTTTAAATTGGGAATGTGTGAGATCGGTAAGAAGAATCTAAAGGAGGTATTTAATCGAAATCTAAATGTCGGGCAGTACAATGGTGCAGATGATAGAGCTGCTGCCTCGCAGGTTCAATCCTGACCTTGGGCGCTGTCTGTGTGGAGTTTGCACGTGCTCCCTCTTCTTCTTCTTGCGTTTGAGGGTGGCTGCGTGACGGGAGAAGTGGCGACGAGATGACAGGCGTTGAGGTCCCAGTTGCTGTGAGTCCTGGGCGAGGTGGTGCAGAGGATGTTTGGTGTCCGATGGGGCCTTGCACACCAGCCTGTGGGTGAAGTACTCTCTGCGAAGCTTGGCGGGTGTGATACCTGCGAGCACCAGCAGAAGATCCATCGGAGTAGGACGTACACGGCCTGTCACTGCGTGGCTCTCCTCCAGTTTCCTCCTTCATCCCAAAGGCGTGCGGGTTTGTACGTTAATTTGCCCCCATAGTTTGACCCTATAGTGTAGGGAGTGGATACCAAAGGTGGGTTAGCGTAGAACTACTGTGGACAGGGTAGACTGAAGGCCTGTTACAATATGCAACATCTTTCAATCAATCAATGGAGATTGTGTGTTCATTCGTTGTCCAATAAATAACAGCTTTAAAAAAAGCCTCTGAAGTTACAGTGGTTTTCGTCTAGTTTGGAGATACAGAGCGGAAACAGGCCCTTCGGCCAGCCGAGTCTGTACCGACCAGCGATCCCCGCACATCAACCCTATCCAACACACGCTAGGGACGATTTGCATTTTTTTAACACACCAAGCCAATTAACCTACAAACCTGGAGGTTACGTCTTTGGAGGGCGGATGGGAACCGGAGGTCTCGGAGAAACCCCACGCGGTCACAGGGAGAACATACAAAGTCCGTACAGGCAGCAGCCGTAGTCAGGATCGGACCAGGGTCTCTGGTGCTGTAAGGCAGCAACACTACCACTGGAGATCAGTAGAATTATTGGTGCTATAACATGGAATACTCATGCTGGTTTAACCAAGGAAAGACAGACACAAGATGCTGGAGTAACTCAGCAAGTCAGGCCGCATCTGTGGAGAAGATGGATGTGGTGTCGGGGAGTGACCACACCGATACTCGTACTAGGGTGAACTCGAGTGGTTTATTCCCTACACAGTGGTAAGAAAGTCCAGGGCCACATGGGGGCGCTGTCCCTCACGGTCAGAGCGCCTTGCGTGGAGGCGCTGGTGATCTGGGGCTTGGCCGGCAGTTCAGTCCTGGTGGGGAGATCTCAGCCTTCTGCCTGCAGTTCTCCCTCGCCTCGAGAGGAGGCGCTGACTGTACAGGTTCCCACCTGGCAGCTCAGCTTTGGGCTTGTTCCTGCACTGTATCTCTAAAGTCTAACGGTGGGACTAGTGTAGGTGAGGCATGTTGGTCGGTCTGGAATGAAGGGCTGTAGGACTCTTTGACTCTTAATTTGTTGCTCTGGACATTTGGTCGCAGTGCCAGTGGCCATTTGTAGTAGGGCAGGGGGGGGGGGGGGGGGGGGGCGTGTGGGGAAAATCCACATCTGTAATTTCCTGTGCTCCAGATGTTACCCCCTCACATTGCAATGCCCCCACCCAGCTCACTCTCACTGGGGTAAGTTCTACTGAGGGTCACCTACCCCAGTGGGAGATTGGTAGCCATGGCAATGTTTTCCCACCAGTATGGAACGTAAGGGGTTAATCCACGCGAGGTGCCAGAGTGATTGATGGAAACACAGACAATAGTAGCAGGAATAGGCCATTCGGCCCTTCGAGCCAGCACCGCCATTCGATGTGATCATGGCTGATCATCCAAAATCAGTACCCCGTTCCTGCTTTCTCCCCATGTCCCTTGATTCCGTTAGCCCTAAGAGCTAAATCTAATGCCCCTGTCCCACTTAGGAAATCTGAACGGAAACCTCTGGAGACTTTGAGCCCCACCCTAGGTTTCCGTGCGGTTCCCGGAGGTTGCAGGTAGTGGAAGCAGGTAGGGAGACTGACAAAAACCTCCGGGAACCTCTGGGAACTGCATGCAAACCTTGGGTGGGGCGCAAAGTCTCCAGAAGTTTCCGTTCAGGTTTTCTAAGTGGGACAGGGGCAGGCTCTCCCTTGAATACATCCAGTGGATTGGCCTCCACTGCCTCTGCGGCAGGGAATTCCACAGATTCATAACGCTCTGGGTGGAAAAGTTTTTCCGCATCTGATGAGCGTTTGATGGCGCTGGGCCTGTGCTCGCTGGAGTTTAAAAGCATGAGGGGTGGGCCTCACTGAAACAAATTGAATAGTGAAAGGCCTGGATAGAGTGGATGTGGAGAGGAGAAGAAACACTAGTGGGAAAGTCTAGGACTAGAGGTCATAAACGGACATCTCTTTTGGAAGGAGATGAGGAGGAATTTATTTGTCACAGAGGGTGGTGAATCTGTGGAATACATTGCCACAGACGGCTGTGGAGGCCAGGTCGTCGGGCGGAGATTGGGGAGAAGGCAGGAGAACGGGGTTGAGAGGGAAAGATAGATCAGCCATGATTGAATGGTGGAGTAGACTCGGTGGGCCAATGCTGCTCCTATCACATAATTG